>NC_056735.1:37391930-37426930 GCF_019279795.1 Protopterus annectens
CAGGCAAAGGTTCATCAGACAGTGCATACAGCACCGCCTCGGTGCGCTGCATCATCAGTAACATTTTGTATGGCCTCTCAGGCAAAGGTTCATCACACAGTACATAGAGCACCACCTCAGCCTGCTGCATTATCAGTAAGATTTTCATGGCATCTCAGGCAAAGGTTCACCACACAGTGCATACAGCACCACTTTGGTGTGCTGCATCATCAGTAACATTTTGCATGGCATCTCAGGCAAAGGTTCATCACACAGTGCATACAGCACCACTTTGGTGTGCTGCATCATCAGTAACATTTTGCATGGCATCTCAGGCAAAGGTTCATCACACAGTGCATACAGCACCATCTTGGCGTGCTGCATCATCAGTAACATTTTGCATGGCATCAAAGGCAAAGGTTCATCACACAGTGCATACACCACCTCGGCATGCTGCATCATCAGTAACATTTTGTATGGCATCTCAGGCAAAGGTTCATCACACAGTGCATACAGCACCACCTCAGTGTGCTGCATCATCAATAACATTGTGCATGGCATCTCAGGCAAAGGTTCATCACACAGTGCATAAATCACCACCTTGCTGTGCTGCATCATCAGTAACATTTTGTATGGCATCTCAAGCAAAGGTTCATCACACAGTGCATACAGCACCACCTCAGCATGCTGCATCATCAGTAACATTTTGTATGGCATCTCAGGCAAAGGTTCATCACACAATCCATACAGAACCACCTCAGCCTGCTGCATCATCAGTAACATTTTGCATGGCATCTCAGGCAAAGGTTCATCACACAGTGCATACAGCACCACCTCGGTGTGCTGCATCATCAGTAACATTTTGTATGGCCTCTCAGGCAAAGGTTCATCACACAGTGCATAGAGGACCACCTCAGCCTGCTGCATTATCAGTAAGAATTTTATGGCATCTCAGGCAAAGGTTCATCACACAGTGCATACTGCACCATCATGGTGTGCTGCATCATCAGTAACATTTTGCATGGCATCTCAGGCAAAGGTTCATCACACAGTGCATACAGCACCACTTTGGTGTGCTACATCATCAGTAACATTTTGCATGGCATTTCAGGTAAATGTTCATCACACAGTGAATACAGCACCACCTCGGCATGCTGCATCATCAGTAACATTTTGTATGGCATCTTAGGCAAAGGTTCATCACACAGTGCATACAGCACCACCTCAGTGTGCTGCATCATCAATAACATTGTGCATGGCGTCTCAGGCAAAGGTTCATCACACAGTGAATATAGCACCACCTTAGCGTGCTGCATCATCAGTAACATTTTGCATTGCATCTCAGGCAAAGGTTCATCACACGGTGCATACAGCATCACCTCAGTGTGATGCATCAGTAACATTTTGCATGGCATCTCAGGCAAAGGTTCATTACACCGTGCATACAGCACCACCTTGGTGTGCTGCATCATCAGTAACATTTTGCATGGCATTTCAGGCAAAGGTTCATCAAATATTAGCACCAGTTGCTGATGCCCTAAAACATGAAGGGCATTTGTGGGTACTGACACAGAAAACTTGACTGATTCACATACATATCAGTTCATTGGAAGCAAGGCCTGTGACTGAGTTGCTTTTTGAGATAGACTGTCTTCTGTGGGAGGTAAGCTTTTCCCCATATTTGCACCCCCCAAAGAATAATGTAGTAAATGTCAAGATCACTGCACCTCAGAGACTGGTACAAACCTCATCCAAAGTGATCTCATTCAATTAATGTGGTATTAGACAAGCAGCTGGTCATCGCACAGCTCTAGCATATCATCTAACCCAGGTGGGGAATCTCCACGGGTCATTGAGCTGAATCAGGACAGCTGGAAGATGGACTGTTTTCTTTTCTCTTTGATTTTTCTTTATGATCTTAACTTCATTGTAACCTTTTTGTCTGATTGCAAGTCTACTTTAATTTGTTTTCATTATTTTCCATTTGATTACTTTTAGCTTTGTCTGTGCCACTTAGAACTCAAATTCTTGTTGCCTTGTATCCATAGCTTTTATTTTGGAAGTCAATCATTATTCATTGATAATAATACCCTAATCAGCTCCTGTTAGAGTATGCTCAACAACATATTAAGGTTGAAAGTAATTCTGCTACAAATATGCAACATAAATAAAGTATAAAACAAAGCTTGCTCAAATGTAAAAGCAGAATTTAGCAATATGTGATTAGCATCCATGCTAAATTACTGTGGCTTCAAAAATAAGGAATTTGCTTAATGGACATGTTTTTTCTACAGAATCAGCAAGAATAAATGCATTTCATACTGTCAGCAAGAAAGATGACCTCTTACAGACAGGATGTATGCATTTGACATTGTCAACAAGAAAGCTAACCTGTTTTCTTAAAAAATGGACAACAAGAAAACAATCTGTACATGTTTCTATCATATGACACTGTTAACCAAGGAAGTTTGAATGGACATGCCTTTATCAAGATAGCAGTTGTACGTGTTTCCCACAAAGATGTTTCCTTAAAAGACAATATCAGTATTGTTTCTCTACAGGATGAAAACATATTTTTCTGCAAACACCAGCAAACAGATGTTTTCATACAAAGTCTAAAATAGAATACCAAGAAAAAAAACAGGATGTAAAAACACTATAAAGAGACTATAGCAGATAACATTGTTAGGTATTTGTGTAGGAACACACTTGTTCTGAGGTAGTATTGTATCTCTCACATCATCCATGCTGTTTGAGAAGTAAAGTAGCACAGTACCTGAAGCTGCAATGGTAGTTTGTTTGATTTGTTATAAAAAGTTATTTATTAGTTACTTCTTTTAAAGTGACATAGTTTGGTGCTGCATCAGTGTACATTCTGCAAGTTTCTGTGGGCAAAAGACTGTAAATGAAATTATAACTAGACTTTGTTTTCAGCAGAATCCAGCCAGTAAGACCTTAGTGTCTTAAGAAGACTTCAGATCCATCACAGTAAGCAGCACCTTGATAATTAATTTTTCAGCTCCTAATCAATATAAACACCCATGATACAAATCTCTTGGAACTCTCTCTCTCTCTCAACCAAACTTGTGCTTGTTTAGAGATTTTGTTAGTGAGGGTGTTAGATGTGGGGGGAAATGTCATGTCAAATGTGTACCTGACAAAAAATGTATTTTAATACCCCACCAGAGCCCAATGTGCATAGATATCAATGTGAGAAATACAAGCCTAAAGAGTACATTGTACCTCAAATGTGGGCAGCTATCTTTAGCTATCCACTTACTGACTGTCTACTACATAGTTTCATAGGCAAGTAGTAGGCTAGCTGCCATTGCAGGCCATTTTAAGCCTAACCAACTTCCCAAAATGTGAGAATCAAACCTTATACATTGTGTCTGTGAGTTAAACACCTTAACGATTATGCCATCTACAGCCCTTACAAGTCCTTCACTGTAGGTTGCTTAAGTCCAGCAGCCTCTTGCACCCCCTATCAGGACTGCTGCTATGGGCCACTTAATCCTCCTCTAGGCTTGATCCTGAGATATTTATGTATCTGCATTTGATTACCAGTCAAGTCAGACTGAGTAGGATCGCATTTTTAGTAGAGACCTGGGGAGAAAATCTTCAAAGTATTACATAGCATTTTAAAAACAATAATTTATAACCTTCAGAAATAATGCAAAGAAATCTACACTTTAAATAATTATACCAAAGGAGACATAATATGAAACAATTTGTTAAGAATAGATACAAATTACATGACAGTGATTTAATATTTAGAGAAATTTTAGTCCGTTTATAGAAAAGGTAAAGGTAAGATAGTATAATACAAGCAGGAATTGCACTATGATGTGAGAAAAAGCAGGCTCGTGGTATATTTAGAGAGAAAGCCAGGGGAAGAAATTGATAGAAGTAAGAAAGTGAGTGAAGAAAAGTGAGTAAGGAGGTGTAAGGTATGAATAGGTACTTGTTTACATTTGTGGTTTATCCTGATATCGAGCAAGAACAGACCCAGCTTTTAGCTAGGAAAATCTTTGGAATGGTTTTGAAGGATGGGGGGGGGGGGTACTGACCTGATGGATACAGGTAAGGAGTTGCAGGCTTTAGTAGCATGGCACAAATATAGACAATGTCTAATAGATTTGATAGTTTTATGAACAGACAAGAGTTTTTGGTCATTGGATCATAATGATCATCTAGGAACATAGTTGCATAGAATGTTATATAGTGCTGGACAAGCAGATGGATTTTGGATAATTTTATAGGTAGTGAGAATGTATGTATAGATATTAGTTGATGGGGTAATTCTAACCAATTTAAGCTTTTTAGTACTATAGAGTGGTGGGATGTCAAAGGGGTATTTGCTGCAAATTTAGCAACTTTGTTATAGCATTGTTCAAGTTTTGGTTTTTGTGAAGCCTGAAAGTTAGTAAGGATTGGAGCACCATAAAAAAGAGTGGGGATGAGACAAGCACTAGCAAGTGTGGTTGTAGTTGCACTGGTAAGAAACACGATAGACCCCACATTACCAGTATCACAGTTATGAGCTCTAGCTCTGCTGCATTAGGCAGGCAAAAATGTCAACATGTTTTGAGCCATTTTGCTCATTGTCCCTGCATATCATTGAGCCTCCCCTCAGTCACACATATTATCCGAAGTAAGGACATCATCCAGGCAGCCACGAGGGTGCTTTGCACTTGCACTAGCAATCCAACAACTACAGATTTTTCTATTTTTAGGGACTAGCCCAGTCCATGATGGTGGTGTGAGCACTTGCATCACCTCAAGGGCTGTCTATGCCTCATAGGACATGCATGTGTGCTCTTCGACATGGTGTAAGAGATGCTACCATCACTGACCATACCTATGTCTTTCTGGCACAATCTCCCTACATAATAACAGGCCTTGACTGAACTGTCGTTAAAGCAGTGGCATGAGCTGGAGAAGGCCATCATCCCTCTCCATCAAGATGGGTTCGTACCTCCGTCCTTTCTGCCTGCACTGTCAAGCACCACACCCAGTGAACTTCTGTTGTCTGGACTACAGTCAGGGCTTCATCACTCTGTAGTATCAGTGTAGCCTAAAGTCTTTTACTATAACTTTATTTTGGCCAGTGTATAACTGCTTCCATGCATTTAATGATGTTGATCAATATAACAATGTTTGAAGTGCTGTTAAAATGTACCGTTCTAGTGTTTGTCTTCATCTATGAGCCAGCTCATTTTTCATCCTTTGGATGAAACATTAAACGGATGCCCCAGCCGCCTGACTTGGTGGTAGCTCAGGTGGATGTAAAAAATCCAATGACACTTGTTGAAAAGTGTAGGGATTGCTGCCCAGTGATATGGCCAAATCTCCCTTAGTCAGCGTGAATATCATCTTAGGTCTCCCCTGAAAAGAGGCTTCTAGCCTTGTGGTACTAACCTGGTCAATAAAGTGTAAATAAATAAAAACAATAAACTTAGCAGACCACACAGAAAAATTATGTTAACAGCAAAAACAGCTGATACTCTCCTAATATTTTTCTTGTAACATTTTAGCTGGACAAAGAGTTTATAAGGAGTTTGTGGTTTACAAAGTCTTGAGACTATGTTGAAAGCCTCATCCATAGTGCCACCATACAGGCTGTGATTAGTAATCAGTATCCAGCTGCAGTTGCATCCAGAATGAAGTCCTGCCGTGGAAGCCAAGAGAGCCATTTGTTAGTGAACCTCATTGTACTATCAAAGCAGAAAAGGAATATCTCATTCTGGTATATATAGGTTCATAGGTGCTTACTAGATTTACAGGGGTTGGGGTTGGCATAATGGTTAAGGTGTTTACCTCATAGATACAAGGTACAGGGTTTGATTCTCACTTTAATTTCATGTACATTATTACCAATGGGGTTTCCTGGTATAAGTGTCATGAAGTAGTTTAAAGACAGCTGTACTAAAAAATTCACCCCGGGGATCACTCCAGTGGCTTTACTCGACAACTAAGGTCAGGTGACATGATGCCAGTGTAATCCTATGGGCTGGGCTTGTAAAGGCTCCAGGGCCAGTAGCTTAATACACACCTATGAACAAGGCCTTTATTAAGCCTAGCCATACATCCCAAATCTCTGACAAGTTCTGGTACCCTTGATAAGTGCAAGCAGGGGCCTGAGAGATGAACCATTTACAGGCTGTCTGTGTGCATTACAGCTATAGGTGCCAGACCAGGGATAAATATCCTGTTCCCCATCCAACTGTCCAAGTTCCACTTGAATTTCAATCTCATTCATTAATCTGCTGAACTCAGGCAGTGTAGAATCTTGACTCAGTCTACCATTTCCTTGTGATTCTTTTTAGCCAATAGGAGGATTAAAGTCTACCTTGTACTTAGACTAATCCCGTATTTTCCATTTTCAAATAAGAAAGAGTTGTGGAGTGAAATCTATACCATTAGGCCAAAGTCTGTTAATCAGGCCTCACATAATATTGTTATACTGATCAAGAGCTGTATATTCCCAAAATGTGAATCAGTTTACCTAATCAGCCCCCCCCCCAAAAAAAAAAAAACAAATCTGCCATTCCAAGATGACACAGAATAGCATGCCTCAGTCACAGATAGCCTCAGATGTATAAAAAAATATCTATGCCTTCTACTATCACCACATCAGCATATTTTACAAGGAATCACAAAGCTAAAAAGGCAGTACCCTTAAGGCAGACAGAGCTTACAGCTAAAATAGATCATAATACCTGTACCACACATGAAGTGCCTGTAGAGAAAAAATGCCATTGTTAAGCATACAGTCTCTACACTCACCAGACAGACAGCTATCAGTTGTTTCTTGGGCTCTAAGATTATAGACATAACCAGGGTTCTCCAGACCCTGAAACATCTAAATTATGAATATGATGTCATAACTAATCTCTCATAGTGCCACTTGGAGAAAATGTACTGACATATAGTAGAGGTCTCATCATATGTTTCTAGGGAAGGGAAATCCCTTGAGTTAAATAGTCTTCCGTCCTCCCCTAGAATGATGTCAAAATATACTTCAGCCATCCCTGACTATGTAAATGGTGTCATTCTTGGGGGGTGGGGGTCCAGTTTGTGACAGCCTGGGAAAAACATGATACACAAACCTTCCTGCTGAACCAAGGGTGACCTGAAACTGTCCCTTCTAGAGTTTTCACATATTGGCAAAAACCTTTTTCACCTCCATGATGATTTTTTTGGACAGAGTGAAATTACTAGACATTCCAAATTGACAAATTCCAATTTATCAGGAGACAGTGTGGTTCTGGTCAATGCAAGAAGCCTCAGAGGCAAAATAGTTGACTTGAAAACTTTCTTTTATCAGGAAAACAGACACATCTTCACTGTAACCTGGTTCCAGACTATGGAAAGGACAGTTTTTCTTTCAGGTTTACCACCAATAACTTGTTCATGACCATTATTAGTAGCAAGGATGTATCCATATTGTTAGAGCTCTCATACCCATGGGTCTCATCTCAGAAGACCACGGCCTTTACTTGGCCATAACTGACTCATTTAGCACCAGTGGTCCTGACCTGGCATCTTGACTTTCAGTTAACAAATAAAGAAATGTCCATTTTCCTATCTGCCTCTCATCATCTACAAAAAAACAAAACAAAACAAAATAAAACTTCAGGACTAAAATAAAAAGCACACTTTCTACTTAAGTGTAGCAAATTGCTTACATGCAGGTAGTGGCTTGTCACTACCTGTACCACATGTGAAGCACCTGTAGAGAAAGAATGCCATTACTGCATTACCATTATAACAGCATCTGCAGATCAGCCACTCCTAACACCTTCCACCTGGGGAACCTGCTCCATTCGCCCCTCCCTTGCTATGTCTCTAGCCTTCACTAGTACAGGTTTAAATCGCTCTTGAAAAAAAGACATTTTTATTTTATTGGTAATTATAGGTCTCCATCCGTGCCCCTGAATCAGCATAACAAATATTTAAATATGATCCCTCAGCTTGAAGTTAAATAAAGCACCCTTTTATTAGGAGACTTTATAAACCAAATATCAACAGGTCCACCGACACAACGTCAAACAGTTGTTACACTCAGGTCTTTCTTAAGGTCATCAGCTCCAGAAATCTGTACCAAATAGTTACTTCTCCCTACTATAGCCCAAAGCTCCTCAACATTGTCTTAACTAATGCCACCGCCCTCTGCTCAGGCCAACAAGTATTTCCTTTTCTAGTAAACTCAGACTGTATATCCATCACCTTCTTCCTCAAGATCATCCCTCCTAGTCCCGGTAATCCATCTACATTCATGGGCTTCTGCAAAATTAAAGTATTAGATTTTATTAACCTTGTCAAAATATATAACTGGGCCAGTCAGCTCAGATTCCTGAACAATAAAACCCCAGCCATAGTCAAGGAATGTTATTACTTCTATATAGATAGCGAGGTGTAGTTGAGTGTCAGTTTTGACAAAGTGATCCCTTGTGGATAAGTATATTGAATGCATGGAATATGAAATGTAGTGTTTGTTGACTTGTTCTCTTATCAAAGGTATTAGTATAGTGTATGCAGGTAAGGAGGTAAGTGGGGTTGTATTTTTAATGCTGAAACTTTCAGAGTTTCAAACATTTTGGCATTAGGAGTTAGGACTGTGTGTGTGCGTGTGTGTGTGTGTGTGTGTGTGTGTGTGTGTGTGTGTGTGTGTGTGTGTGTGTGTGTGTATGTGTGTGTGTGTTTGAGATTGCATGTGGGTTAGGGTAAGGCTTAGGTAAGGGGATAGTTTGACTGTTACAGCTGTATGTTGGTGTGTAAGGTGCGTGTCTGGGCCTGTATTGTACAGTTGTACAGTGATACTGTTTGCAAAAGGTTTTTCTAAGGTATGGTGCAGAATTAGGGTTAGGGGCATGGCTGGGTTAGAGTTATGGTCAGGGTTAGCAGTTGCTAGTAATGTGGTGTTGGGGTACCTGCTAACCCTAACCATGCACCTGCCTCTAACTCATCATGCTCCTAATTGTACACCTTTCCATAGAAAAAACTGTTTCATCACACTATAACAAATTTGGTTTGACTGTCATAGTGTTTTTTTTTCTTGTAACTACAAGACATTTGCCATTTTTCGTGTTATCACAGGATAAAACTGCCTAAATCAGAGCTGTTCTGCAGAAGGAAGGGCGGGTAGTATCCCTGTCAGCTATGAGTACTGATACTCTCTCTCTTCCTCTGTGCAGCAAAAACAGTAGAAAACAGCTTTGCAACACTGTTGTTCTAGCAACTGTTGACAACAGCAAGAGTGATGACTGCCTGTGTAAGATTATGGGAAGCACCATGCAGGAAAAGTTGCAGAATTCAAGATTTTCCTGTGCTACTGGTATGCCATGCAGTTGGAGACAAAATCCTCTGCCAAAGCAAGTGAAAAGTTAAGCTTAAAAAAAGGTGTGTGGACTTTCCCTTTATTTTATTACAATGCAATGAAATGAACGTTTTATAAGCTACAGGCAGGATTCTGGTAGCTAAACCATATTTGAACCATATTGTAGTCAGAAATGAAACCTAAAGGTTGAGTTAAACTGTAGGAGTGGGCAGGCTTTTCCTTTAAAAGCTGCGGTATCATGCAATGTATTTTTAATACTGAATACTGATTATATTGTATTGTAACAGAAGTTATGTTTATCACTGGAATTTCCTAACAAAAGGCATGAAGACATCAAACTACTAAATAACTTTTCAAACTTAAAATTTGGTAAAAGACCAACAGCTTCGGGTTGCAAGGGAAGTAACATGATTACTGTAGTAAGTCACTAGGTATACTGCTGTATGTTCACTGACGCCCACGCCAGTGCAACATTTTACTTCCCATGAGGAACATCACTTTATGTATTACTTGCTTGGAAAAAAAAAACATTCAAAGGGCAAGAAAGGGTAAACAAGAAACCCCAGAATTAGTTAACTCCTGAAAGAAAGATCTATATTATTTGTCCTCTAATTATATTTCGTTACAGAAGTTAAATGTGTTTTCTTAGGAAGGTTAACAGGTGTTGCCATCAGATCTTCTAGTACACCTGGATCCCTTCCTATTTTGTTTTCCTCTCAGTGTCTTGTATTTGTTCACAGTGGAGAGGGAGGCTTATTAAATATTTTTTTAACCAATTTGTATTTTTATCCTTTATTGAGCGGGTTATTCCTACTACGCTAGCAGCTTCTTTTCAGGTGAGACCTGAGGTGATGTTTATACTACTAGGGGAAATTTGGCTAGGGTAACATGGACTTTCCTCTACTCTTTTTTTTGATAGGTGCTGTGGGATGTTTTAAATTCACCTGAGCTACCACTAAATCAAGCAGATGGGGTCTCAGTTTAACACTGCATCTGAAAGATGGCACACTCAGGAGTGTAGCACAGTCTTTATGCTGCACTGCAGTGTGAGCAACCAATCTACCTCATGTGGGAATAGAACCCACAGCCTTCTCCACCAAAGGTGTGTGCCACCTGCTAAGCATAATTTTCAATATTCAGTTGCATTAATGAATGTGGAAAAATCATCTTTGTGATGGGTCACACCTACTGGAAAGTGTTTTTACTACCCTTCTTGTTTTATAGATATGTCTGCTAATTAGAAATGAGTTAGATATGTCCGCTAATTAGAAATGAGTTAGATATGTCCACTAATTAGAAATTAGTTAGATATGTCCGCTAATTAGAAATGAGTTAGATATGTCCACTAATTAGAAATGAGTTAGATATGTCCGCTAATTAGAAATGAATTAGATATGTCCGCTAATTAGAAATGAGTTAAAGAATCACGAGAACACAAGAAAAGAAAAAGAAGATTCCGGACAGTTCAGTGCTCCATCAGTTATGAGAAGATCAGTTAATAAAAGGATAAGGTGGTTAGCACACAGGACTAAAGCTCCAACTTGTTAATTACTTGCTTCGTCTTCCAAGGATGCAGAGTTTGAATGTTTTCATGATCATTTGCCTACTATGTCACCTAGAGCAAATCACTTAAGTAGTCCAAGCTTTGGGAAAATTGGGAATTTGACCAAGGCTTCTTAACGGTCTCCTGGACTGCATATCTAGTAACTAACGATGAACTTAGGATCTAACAGGTTACTCAGATGGAATGCTGTCATCCCATAGGCACCATATAAAAATGATACTTTACAGAAGCTCTGGACCAAACTAACACTATAAGTGTTAAGTCCTAATTTGTTTAAATATAGAACAGTATGTTTGGTGACTAACACAGATATTCACCAAGAAATGTATTTTTTTTTTGCATCAGTAAAACTACTGTTAGTTTGCACCAGACAGTAACAGCATCACTCACTTGTAAATGCAAGCCAATCCCTCTAAGAACCATTCCTGCGTCTAAACTCAGCTGATACTGTGTATGTTTGACTAGCTATATAGGAACTCACATGGTGGTTATAGGAAAGAGCTGTGAATGAACTGCAGCCTCTAGAGTTGGGTTTGATTCCTGTGACCTTTGCCTGAAGCCAGATGAATTATAAGCAACTTATTTGACCAAATCAAAGCTTCCAGGTAACCACCAAAAGCAAACACATATAACTAGGGTATTTCACCTGGTTAATGTAGACAAAAATAAATAAACGACTTATATAAATATAATTTTTCAGTAGCTAGTATTACATCTCAGACTCGTTTCTTTGTGGCAGACTGGAAAAACTAGTTGTCTGTTGTTCTGCTAATTGTTTGATTTCCAACAAGTACATAGCAGATATGTAACTATATAAGATACAATGTGATTTAGCTTGTGGCATGATAAGATCATACTGCAGGTACCTAACTTAGCATGAATTACTTGAACCAAATGAATTTAGCACCTGACAAGTTCTATCAGCCCATAAACCATACAGTGGTCTTTTTTACTTGCAAGTCATTGTATATTCTTGATGTCACTGGCTATGCCTTTACATTCCTGTATGAGCACTACAAACACAAGCAACACGACAAAAACAAGTCTTTCATAAGCAGTTCAGAATGTCATGCTACATATTTTATAACCGATCAGCAAACAAGTTGCAAACATTTCAAGTGCTTCCACCCCTCTGCTTCCATAAGGACTCAATCCCTCTTAAAGCACATTGAGTCTATAACTAATTACAACTCATGTATATAGTATATATAGTGTATAAAGTGTATACAGTTACTTTTCCCATCTTACTTCTCCAAACTATTATTTTACTACTGAATATTTTTACTATTCATTATCATATTACCAAGCAAACAACTTTCCTGTATAACATCTTCTTCAACTAACGTCTTTCACAGCTAAACTGCTTATCTACTGTCTGCAACTGACCATTAGGGCCTGATCTGGCACCCCTCAATTCAAAGTTGAAGATCCAAAAAAAAAAAAAAAAAGGTTTTCAGGTCCTAAAGCCTGAACACCTCATGTCCTACACCTTCATGCTGTATGTGACAGCAAAAACAAAAGAAAAAATGTCCCCTTCAACAATCTGGTGATTCTTAAGGCGCTTCATCAGACCACATACTCACAGATAAAATTCAGTCCTTTATATATAAAAGTAAAAATCAATTAAACATCGCTTATTAAGAACATGTGACTTCAGTATGGATTTATAAGGTATAGCCTCATTCAGACCATACCCATTATCAGCATGCAGCAAAATCATCCATCTTATTTCACAGTTTTCACTTTTATTCTCCACATCCCCTAGTCTCAAACCTTTAACTATCAGGTGTAAAACCATAATTCTAAAAGAACGTGATGTGCCAAAAAGACTAGAAGAGTTTGCCAGTGTACTTATAGTCTTAACTTTCTGTATATAATACAAACGCTCAAGGCTCCACTCCCTTAATGAGCGGTTAGTTTTCCCCACATAGAAGCATGGACATTTTGTGCAGGTAGCTATATAAATCAAATCCTTATGATGACAATTGGCATAAATGATGGAACATACCTCTTGCCAGTAGTAAGGTGAGTAAAACAACACTGTGAAGTAATATAATTACAGAAAAATCAAAATTGCTCTGAGGGACCGAACAAAAATATAAGGCAAAATCAGAGACAGTTGAAATGAATGGGGTGTGCTGTTAGTGGATCAAAATGACCATGTTGTGCTGCCTTGTTTTGGTCAAGTTAAACAGACATTCTTTATCTTTGCAGGACTAATGTGTGTTTTTGTAAAGAAGATGTAGCTGACACAAGCATCCTCCAAAAGGGTCTCACAGAGACGGATGCTTGGTGCCAGAGCCACGGCCTCCAGCTAAATGCTAAAAAGTGCATAGTCATCCCCTTTGGGAAAAACAAGGTGCCCACAAATTACCACATAGGTGGTAATCCATTACGTATGGAAGAAGTAATTAGAGATTTGGGGACCAACATAGATAGTAATCTCTCCTTTGATAATCACATTGCCAAAGTGGTTAGAAAGACCTTCTATATAGCCCACCTTATCACGAAAGGGTTCACATCTAGATCAAGAGAGGTCATTGTGCCCCTCTACTCATCACTCATCAGGCCCATAATTGGATACAATGCCCCTTTTGGGATGTACCTTACCCGACACCTGCAGCAACTGGAGAGACCCCAAAAGTACCTCACCAAGAGGATCATGGGCTACAAACAGATGTCCTATGCAGCTCGACTAAAGAAACTCCAGCTCTACACAGTTGCTTACCGCCTACTCAGAGGCGATCTATGCCTGACGTACAAAGCCATGTCAAACCCCGAATTAATGGACATGCTCCACCTCAAAAAATTCAAGTCCCTTAGAGCTACACGCTCCAGTGACCTAAACCTCAGCACAAAAATAAATAGGACATGCTGGAGGGACAGATTAATTTCCCAGAGGCTCCCCTCACTCTGGAATAGAATCCCAATTCATGTTAGACATAGCCCCTCGCTGACCCTATTTAAGTGAAATCTGGACGCGTGGATGGGAAATCACAAATTCACCCCTGGGATCTCTTCTGTGTCCCTGCTAGACAGAGACACAGTAAACTAATCTTAAAAGGGCACCTTCTGTGACCTACTTTACAGAGGCATGGTAGGATAATCAATAGGGAGGTAGAAGCCAAATACACTCTGGCTAGGCTTGTAAATGTCCTAGGGCAGAAAGCCTAGTATCTACCTATAAACCTATGAACCTACTATGGCCATTACTTTTAAATCATAGTCTGACATCTGAGATGTACACATGGCCGTCACTGATGGTTAAGGAGGCCATCTGCAGATCATAGGATCATAGGAAGTTACTAGACTACAGGCCATGATGCCCTTCCAAGCCTAGCCAAAGTTTTATGCCCATGTTTTCAAGGTTGGCACCTGTCCTCCCTGTCAAGCAGGGATGCAGGTGGGATCCCAGGGGTAAATTTTCTATTTACCATCCAGTCATCCAGGTTATGCTTGAACAAGAGCACAGTAGTACTCTGCTTAACATGAAGAGGGAGTCCATTCCACAGATGGGGGATTCTGTGGGACACATATCTGTCCCACCAGCAGGTTCTATTAATGTCGCAGGTGAGGTTTAGGTCCCGAGTGCGCATGACACGTGTGGTGTTTGATTTGCGGATATGCAGCATTTCCAATAGGACGGGGTTTGAGATGGCTCTAAATGCCAGGCAGAGGTCCCCCATGAGCAGGCTATATGAGACCAAGTAAAGTGAGAGGGACTTTAGCCTATCCACATAGGATAGGTGTTGGAGACCCTGTTTTCTTCTAGTCAGGAACCTCTGCAGTCCCTCCAGCTGCTGCAAGTGCCTAATGAGGTACATACCAAAGGGGGCATTGTACTCGATTATAAGCCTGATTAGGGAATAGTACAGTGAGGTCATGACTTCTTTTTTCCTGGATGCTATGCCCTTATTTATGAGATGAACCATGTAGTATGCCCTACGCACTACTGAGGCTACATGTTGATCAAATGCTAGATTGTTGTCTACCAAGGTGCCCAGATCCCTTACTACTGATTGTGTGCTAAGGACATTGTTGTTGATGTGGTACTTTGCAGGTACATCATTCTTACTGATGGGGATAACAATACACTTTTTGGCATTGAGTTCGCCACCATGTTTTATGCACTAGTCATTTGTTTGGGTAAGACCCTCCTGGAGAAAGTTTACATCATTAGGGGAGTCAGTGACCACCCCCAGTTTGTAGTCATCCTCAAATTTGGTCAGCCATAGATCTTTGGTTGTTGCCTGCACATCGTAAAAGTATATTTCAAAAAGCAGAGGTCCTAAGACCAAACCCTGAGGGACACCGATAGTTACAGATTTACTCTCTGAGGTGGAATCCCCTATTTTGACTGTATGGGTTCTGTCAGTGAGCCAGGTGGCAATCCATCTACTGACGTAAGGGTTGATGCCCAGCTGAGGGAGCTTATCTACTATACCCAAGTGATGAATAGTGTCAAAAGCCTTGGCCAAGTCAAGGAAGGCAGTATGCACCTCTTTTCCCTCATCCAGGGCCTTTGTGACTGTCTCAAAAAAGTCCACCAAGTTCAACAGGCATGATCTCCCCTTGACAATCCCATACTGAGTAGGGTCAAGTGCTTGGAGGCTACCGATATCCTGGTTTATGAGATCCATTATTATGCATTCTACGACCTTACATATCAGGCTAGTAAGGCTTATAGGCCAGTAGTTACCTATCTGTGGTTGCACCTCCATTGTGCAATGGAATGACAGTAGCCATCCTCCACTCAGCAGGTACATATCCAGTGCCTAAGCTGTGGTTGAATAGGGTACCTAAAGGTGTTGCAAGTTCCTGCTTGAGACCATGTAAGATGCAGCCTGGGATGTTGTCAGGTCCCATGGAAGCTGTATTTTTTGCCTTTGAGAGGGCATTCAAGATCTGTTTGTTAGAGATAAATGGTGGGGAGCAGGTGTTGAGGAGATTTTGATTAACTTACGGGGGGATGGGGGGTAAAGTTTTTGCTAAACTTGGTAAGCAGGCTAGCTATGTCATTGTTATTAGTGTGCATAGTGTCATTCACCACGAGTTCTTTAAAGGGCTGTTGCTTGCTCTTTAGGTTACGAACATAGCTAAAAAAAGCTTTATGATTGTCTTTTGATGAGGAGGCCAGTTTGGACTCATAGTTAGCTTTGGAGGCTCTCACGAGGGCTCTTAATTGTTTGTTTAGGTTAAGGAGGGTTTACTTCCAATATGGCACTTACCCCTTCCTGCTGTTGGTCTGTAGTTTTTTTCTTTTATTATAAAGTCTGTTTATGGCAGAAGTCCACTAGACTGGTTTGCTTCTCCCTGATAGGGATGCTTTTGTTCTCTCTGGTACAGCCGAGTCTATGCAGCTATATAGGTGCTTGTATAGCGCTCTGGTGGAAGTCTCTGCATAAGTGTCTGTTCTCTCAGTTGGGGGGAGCTACAAAGCTGTTTATGCCTGCCTGTAGGCAGCTAGAGTCGACTTTGGAGAAGTATTTTGTCTGATCAAAGCTGGGGGGGGAGGGTATGATACTAAGAGAGAAGGTGACTGCTTGGTGATCAGATCTCACCAGGGAGGGTGACACTGTGGGGGTACTACAGTGGTAGGTCATGTTTGTCAGTACCAGGTCTAAGATATTTTCACCCCTTGTAGGGATGTTTACCAGCTGATCCAGAGCATTAGAGTTGATGAAGTCAAGAAATCTCTGAGCAAACGGGTTTTGGCTAGAGTAATTTTTCCAGTCTATGGTTGAGTAATTGAAGTCACCCAGGATCAGAGTGTAAGGTTGAACCTTTATAGATTCAAGTAGGTCCAGATAGGTGGAGTGGGTATCTTGATTCATGGATTGGGGCCTATAGCTGGCTATGACTTGGATGGGTGTCTTGTCTACAGTTAGCTGCACCTGGAGTATCTTCTGTGCATCATACTGCTTGATCAGCCTAGAGGGGTGGTTATCTTTAATATATATTGATACCCCACCGTCTTTAGTTTTAAAGCCCTCTGGTTGGAGTCTGAATGTGTGGAAAGATGAGTAGCCTGGTATGGATGGGGTGCGTATTTGAACCAGGTCTCTGTGATGGCACATATGTCAGCATCTTCCAGAGCTAGGAATGCTTCCAGTGAGTCCAGTTTCATAGTAAGGTTCCTAGCATTTAGCAGCATAACCTTTAATTTATATTTTGATGCATTTTTTATGCTGGGAGTTTTATTCTCATGACCTTGCCTAAAAAAGGCACTATGAGGGAGGCAAGAGCCTTTGCCAGTTGCCAGAAGACCAGTGGAGACAGATAAAGGCAATCTCTGGCAAAGCATCGACACCTGTCAATCATGTCATCCCAGGCTGTCAGGTACTGGATCCCCTTTGAATGACACCAGAAGCTAAGCCAATTAATGAAGTCAGTCATTTTTGTTTGTATTGAGGCAGCATCCTGGGTGATGGTAAAATGCTGGTTAAGGCCAGGGACATACCTACCTGGGACACATATTCCCAGGTAAGTATGCCTAGGTAAAGCTGACATACCACTGCTGTTGCCTAATCTTCATTAAACATCACTAATTTAGCTTGGCAGGAATTGCACCACATAGTACATTGTTTTTGCTGCAGTCTAATGCAAAATAAACATTGTTATGACTTATTTGTTCATGTGTGTGTATGTATAGAGGGGATACTATTATATTTAAGAATAGCAAGTGAGCCATTGTTTCTTTGCCTTTCGCCATCAGACATTGGAATTGTACACAGTAAATAGCTATCATTGGTTGTCGAACATTATGTGTAGGTGTGTGAATACAACCAATCATTGAGTCAATGGCACAATGGCAGAGTGAGTAGCCTTTCTGACTCACAGTGTTTGATACTATGGATCTCTAATTGAATTCTTGGCTGTGGCTAATCTTTGTCTGTGTGGGTTTTAGTCAGGTGCTCTGGTTTCCTCCATCACTCCAAGGATGTGCAGTAGGTGAACTGGCATACCTCCAAGTTGCCTACAGGTAAGCATGCAATATGAGAGAGAGAGAGAGAGAGAGAGAGAGAGAGAGCGAGATAAAGTGAGAAAATATCACTGAGTTTTGTATGTGGACATGAGTGGCAGTACAAAAAAAGATCATTCGGTAAGTAATTATTTTTCGTGGATTATTATTAGGTGAATTTCCCTTATGAGCCATTTTAAACCTAGCCAATTACCCTAAGTGAGAATCAAACTTTGCACCTTGCATCTGTAAGGTAAACATGTCAACCATACGCCCACCCAGCAAGGTACAAAATGCACCACAGAATATCTAAAGTTTCACAGCTTATGAGATCCAGGCAACTCTCATACTCTTGGTTGTGTAAATGGGTTTTGACACAAGCTTGGTAGGTGAGCGACAACATCCTCAACCTCACCCTGGGCTCCACTTAGTCTATACTGGTTCTCCTCAGAACTGCACATAGAAGGTCATCATAGCTTGTGTGGGAACTGGGGACAGTGTTTTTAGAACTGATTTTAATTTTCCACCCAATCAGGCATCAGAGCCACACTTAAGGCTATTATAGTTTGTCTAGGGCCAGTGTAGTGTCTCAGAGCAACAGGTTGAAATACATTACAGTGATCATTAATTGTTCACTTTCTACACAGTCAGGTGGTTATCGTTTGGGGGTAGGGGTAACAAGGCATGTATTACTTTGGCCATTTGTTCTTCCCCTTTCAGTCTGGTTGGATATGAGACTGGCACATTGAAGGTGTCTGTCTTTTGGGGGTAGGGGTGAGGAGACATACTTTGTATATGTATAACAGCAACAATTTGAAACATTACTTTAGCCATTTGTTCTGTCATTTTCCTGCCAGGCTAGCACCAAAGGGGTATATATAATCTTTTTGGTATGTGCATTTGTCTTCTTCAGCAATTTTACCAGTTCTAAATATTAAGCTTTTTACATAATGAAATGAATGAGTAGACAGACTTAAATGTCTCTATAAATGACAGGAAGTAGATTAAAGAAAGTTGTGGGGGAAGGACAAGTATGAGGAAGTTTTCTTTCACAGAGAAGGCGTTGGTGACCTGGAATGTCCATTACTGGTTCAAGTCACTGAATGCTGATTTTGAGAAGATGTTAAACTAGCAAAAATGAGCTGTACCTGCAAATATTTGCAGTTATTTTAGTCAAAATGTTATTATTTTACTAGTCAGCAAATTAAGAATACTTGGAGGTTAGATATAGCTTGTGTCCTTTCTTATACATTTTTTTGCTCTCTGCATCTATCAATTGCTGCAAGACCTCTCTTCATCTGCTGTGTGTACAGAACCTCTTTGTCCTCCCTCCTGCTACCACTGATCCATATTCAGGGCTGGCGGGGAGATCGAGGCAAGTGTGGCAGTGTATGACAGTGTCATACTACACTGCTGTCGTGGAGTAATTTTTCCTTAATTCCCCATGACCTGCTCACATTGGAAAGAAGTCTGTCTGAACAAAGTTTCTTGGCTGTATGATTTTCTAATAAATGAAAAGATAATTGTGAAAACTTAAGCAATGCAAGTTTGGATTATTTTTAACTATAGTAAAATGCACTGATCATGTAAACACAGCACTTTAAATGTGTTAACTGTTTTCACTCTCATGAATAGTTGCAGTACATTATAGCTGCTTGCTTTCAGTAGTATTTACAGTTCAATGGTTCTTTACATTTGCCTGTTTTTTTAACATTATTTTGCAGAAAATGCTCAGAAATTTAAGGAGATATATAAATTGCTAAACATGTTGAAGCTCAAGTGTTAGGCGAGATGAGATATCACAGGAGGTGGTGTTCTTATGGGGCAAAATAATCCACCCTGCATTTTGGTTGTCAGTAATAATGGCAAATGAAGTTGCATGCAATCTGCACTGTAAAAATACTAGTCTGTGTTGCATTTACATTGTATATAGCACTGTCTAGAGTGGCACATAGTATATTGGTATAATTTAACAGTTCTGTACAATTTTTCTTTAAAATTACTAAAACTGGGGCAGTGCAATACAGTTTTAATTAAAGTTTCCTACCTTGAAGTTTTACTAGTTTGCTATTTTAGTCTATGGATCAAATTAGATAAAATGTCCTTAAAATATAACCACAATTGGACATCTGTAATTTTTGCCTTTCATTCCTTGCCTCGCCTTTGTCTACGTTTCATGGATTACAGTGACAGTGGTGCAAGTTGCCTTTTACAGTTGTTATGTTCTGGAGTGGTGACTTTGTTAATATCATCTAGTAAAATTTATTTCATTACTTGCTTGAACATATTCAATATTAATCAAGTTTTTGTAGTAAATGCTCAAACAAATGCTGCTTTATCAAACAATAAATAGAATTTAGAACAATTACATAGGTGAACAGAGCAAGAAAGAATAATTCAAATAAACACATGCATTTATGTATGGTCCTAAAAAAGTGTCGTGGTGGTGGTGGGGGCCCCTGGATTAAAAACAGCCTAGGGCCCAACATATATTTATATCCGCCACTGTAGAAAATAAGAAAAGACATTGTAAATGCCAAATGTATAAATAACATGAAAGGAACACAAATAGTGTAGCAATTTTAATAAAAAAAAATAATGAAAATAAATGGACAGATTATGGCAACATAAATAATATAATAGGAAGGGTAAATGGAATAAAGACAAGCACCAGCAGCAGTATGCAAATGAGGGCACTAGGCTAGCACCAACAACAGTATGCAAATGAGAGCACTAGGCAAGCACCAACAGCAGTATGCAAATGAGGGCACTAGACAAGCACCAACAGCAGTATGCAAATGAGGGCACTAGGCAAGCACCAAAGCAGTATGCAAATGAGGGCACTAGACAAGCACCACCAGCAGCAGTATGCAAATGAGGGCACTAGGCAAGCACGAACAGCAGTATGCAAATAAGGGCACTAGACAAGCACCAACAGCAGAATGCAAATGAGGGCACTAGGCAAGCACCAATAGCAGTATACAAATGAGGGCACTAGACAAGCACCAGCAGCAGTATGCAAATGAGGGCACTAGACAAGCAGCAACAGCAGTATGCAAATGAGGGCCTAGACAAGCACCAGCAGCCGTATGCAAATGAGGGCACTAGACAAGCACCAACAGCAGTATGCAAATGAGGGCACTAGACAAGCACCAACAGCAGTATGCAAATGAGGGCACTAGGCAAGCACCAACAGCAGTATGCAAATGAGGGCACTAGGCAAGCACCAACAGCAGTATGCAAATGAGGGCACTAGGCAAGCACCAACAGCAGTATGCAAATGAGGGCACTAGACAAGCACCAACAGCAGTATGCAAATGAGGGCACTAGACAAGCACCAGCAGCAGTATGCAAATGAGGGCACTAGACAAGCACCAACAGCAGTATGCAAATGAGGGCACTAGGCAAGCACGAATAGCAGTATGCAAATAGGGCACTAGACAAGCACCAACAGCAGTATGCAAATGAGGGCACTAGACAAGCAGCAACAGCAGTATGCAAATGAGGGCCTAGACAAGCACCAGCAGCAGTATGCAAATGAGGGCACTAGACAAGCACCAACAGCAGTATGCAAATGAGGGCACTAGACAAGCACCACCAGCAGCAGTATGCAAATGAAGGCACTAGACAAGCACCAGCAGCAGCAGCAGCAGCAGTATGCAAATGAGGGCACTAGACAAGCACCAACAGCAGTATGCAAATGAGGGCACTAGACAAGCACCAACAGCAGTATGCAAATGAGGGCACTAGGCAAGCACCAACAGCAGCATGCAAATAGGGCACTAGACAAGCACCAACAGCAGTATGCAAATGAGGGCACTAGACAAGCACCAACAGCAGTATGCAAATGAGGGCACTAGACAAGCACCAACAGCAGTATGCAAATGAGGGCACTAGACAAGCACCAACAGCAGTATGCAAATGAGGGCACTAGACAAGCACCAGCAGCAGTATGCAAATGAGGGCACTAGACAAGCACCAGCAGCAGTATGCAAATGAGGGCACTAGACAAGCACCAACAGCAGTATGCAAATGAGGGCACTAGACAAGCACCAACAGCAGTATGCAAATGAGGGCACTAGACAAGCACCAGCAGCAGTATGCAAATGAGGGCACTAGACAAGCACCAGCAGCAGTATGCACATGAGGGCACTAGACAAGCACCAGCAGCAGTATGCAAATGAGGGCACTAGACAAGCACCAACAGCAGTATGCAAATGAGGGCACTAGACAAGCACCAACAGCAGTATGCAAATGAGGGCACTAGGCAAGCACCAACAGCAGTATGCAAATAGGGCACTAGACAAGCACCAACAGCAGTATGCAAATGAGGGCACTAGACAAGCACCAGCAGCAGTATGCAAATGAAGGCACTAGACAATCACCAGGAGCAGTATGCAAATGAGGGCACTAGACAAGCACCAGCAGCAGTATGCAAATGAGGGCACTAGACAAGCACCAGCAGCAGTATGCAAATGAGGGCACTAATCACCACTGAAAAAGCTACAATGTATGTGGGAAACTAAAAATGGAGAGAGGAACACATGGCAAGGAAATGCACGAGGAATATGACTGTAGATAACACAAATAATTTAAAATAAATAACAATAAACTTGTAAAGAGGAAGAAAAAGAGGCCAAAGTTAACAAACAGCAGGCATTATAACAAAATTAAAGCATTATGCAATGTGAAGAATAAGGTACAAAGGTAAAGCACCCCCCAAAATAGGATAATGGTAACAACATTCGCTCCTGAATGAATTAACAGCAACTGTATACATTCTACTGTCTTATATCAAACTGGCCATCAAGACATTCGGAATGCTTGGTTTGCTTGACTTTGCTCAAAATCAAATGTATCACATCTCTCAGACAATGTCGCTGCAAAAATGTATGTATTAAACATACACGAGTATTCTGTTACATGCTCAACCCTTCGAGACACAACAACATATGTACTGTGAGACTATTAAATTGCTCATTTACTTGTGTAGTTATTTAATGTGATAAAGCCATATATATATATATATATATATATATATATATATATATATATATATATATAAGCAAACAAAACTAGCACACAGTGTACAAAATCCAAGCCACGAAGCGGAATAATCAAAAAGCTTTTATTTTTTTGTAGCCCTGTTTCACTGTTATTCCAACAGCATCATTAGTACATCTAAATGAAAGCCACATTAATGGAAATAAAAAAATAAAAAAGTCACATGATAAATAACGTACACCAATAAAATACACGGAACTTAAATTTGTGGGTGCATATGTGATCAGAAATCAAATATATCACAGCGCCTGTAATGTTTTATTCAATACTATGCAATCAAGATGTTCTGTCTGACCAGTGTGACACCATGTTGTAGGTAAACCAAAAAGCACATAATATGCATGACCGCTGAGCCATTTGAGAGCTAGCATGTACTAACCAGCAGTTGGTGACTTTAGAGGATAAAGGACAGATGAACAACTTATGCTGAGCAGACTGTCTGAGAGCAAAGAGAAGCAGACTGTTTGGACTTGGTCCTACTGTTCGGCATATATTTCGCAGAAGTACAGGTAAACACAGGAGGACTATAGCTAACCAAGCTCACTGATGACTGCAAACTGGGAGCCATAACTGACTGTCCGGCTGACACGGACATCCTCCAAAAAGGCCTTACTGAGACAGACACCTGGTGTCAAAGTCATGGCCTCAAGCTAAATGCCAAAAAATGCATAGTCATCCCGTTTGGGAAAAACAAAACACCCACAAATTACCACATAGGCGGCAGCTCCCTTAATACAGAAAAGGTAATAAGAGATCTGGGGACCCAAGTACATAGTAATCACTCCTTTGACAATCATATTGCCAAAGTAGTTAGGAAATCCTTCTATGTGGCCCATCTAATTACTAAGGGGGTTGCATCTAGAAATAAAGAGGTTATAGTGCCCCTCTACTCGTCACTCATCAGACCCATCATAGAGTACAATGCCCCATTTGGGATGTACCTCACAAGACACTTCCAACAGCCTGAAAGACCACAAAAGCACCTCACCAAGGTGATTACTGGCCTCAAACATATGTCCTATGCAGCTCGACTGAAAAAACTCCGGCTGTACTCAGTGGCATATCACTTACTCAGAGGTGATCTCTGCCTGACTTACAAAGCCATGTCCAACTCAGAATTGATGGACATGCTCCACCTAAAGAAATCCAAGTCACTGCGAGCCACGCGCTCTAGTGAGCTAAACCTTGCCACAACAATAAATAGAACATGCTGGAGGGATAGATTCCTGTCACAGAGACTCCCCATGCTTTGGAACAAAATTCCTAACTACATTAGGCAGAGCCCCTCACTAACACTCTTCAAGAGAAGCCTTGACGAGTGGATGAGTAACAGAAAGTACACCCCTGGGATCATTGCATTGGCTCTGCTTGACAGAGGCTCAGTTAATTAATCAATGGGGCAGCGAAAGCCGACACACTCTGGCTAGGCTTATAAATGCCCTTGGGCAGATAGCCTAGTACCTACCTATGAAGCTATGAACCTATAAAACAAAGATGGCACTGAAATGGTTTCATAAAAAAGTTGTTGGGAATGGAAAGTGATTATTGATCCCCTTTAAATTTGCCTAAGCAAAAGCATGACAAACCAAAAATAATTCTTGTACAGGTTATGTCACTGTAAAAGAAGAAACAGGTTATGTGGTTACTGTGGCAGTCTGAAAAGAAATTTGTGGTATCAAGATAACCGATATCAAGAGATCATGATTTCTCTGAAGTTACAGTACAAACAGAGATTAAAGTTTATGAAGACAATCAAGGAATGCAGAAGAAAAATGAAATATAAATGTATCTTTTCTAACAGTCTTGAAGGTATATAATGCATTGTTTTGTGTTTTAATCGTGTATAGATTTACTAGCATGAAATGCTAATTTTCTTTTTTTTCTTGTCTAGATAAAAAGTGCCACAAGAAATACATACATACAGCCTAACAGACCACCCCAATGCAATTACATGTACACTTTCTATTTGTAGTAATAGTGGTACCTAAGTGACTCAAAGTCATGTTAGGGATGCTGTTTACAGAGAAGTAAAATTTATAGAAACCACAGGAGTATTTCCCATCCCCACCTTAATACTAGGTACACCCTGTGTTTTCACCACCATATTCTAATAAAATCTTTTCATTTTATACATGTTACTATAAAAGATTTGTAGCTATGCGTGCAGTACATTTCCTTGCTTTGAACTCAAATAATGTTAATATTTTTATAAATGTATCTGTTAGTTTTAACTTTAAAATAATAATCAAACTATTGAGTAGATTTTTATATAGACATTTTGTCTGAGTGATTACAGCAATGAACAGATATAAATTAGAAAGCATGGCCATAACTCCCTTACTATGAGCACAAAGTTATGTGACTAGATTTATTTCCCTTCCAATACATCCTTTTCCTTTGTTTGATATGCAGTAAAAAGGATATGGATGTATTGCTGATGCCTTTAAGAGGAGTTTTCTTTGACAATGGATGGAGCAAAACGTTAGATAAATGCAAATTAAACTATGTTATGTAACAAGTTTGCTTTGTGTTTATTAAATTATAGATATGAAAAAATGTTTTAATAATTATTAATGTCTGTTTAGAATTTCAGTGCAGGTGAACTTAAATTTATATTCATAAATGTTAAAAAATCATCTTTATGTTAAACTGTTTACTAAAACTATGTGACAAATGTATTATGATAAGCAGTTGCACCTACACAGGCAAAGATGTGTTTTGAATATGAGCGTGTGCTTTCAAATTTAAATGATGATAAATATTCTTGTTAAAATTCAAGGCAACTTAATCAATTTAGGGGAATAATGATGTGAGAAATAATAGTAGTTTGAAACCTGTAGGAAGGTTGAATTAACATCTCTGAATTGTTTAGTAATTAAAATTGCTAGATTACTTTAGACTGATGCCATCTTTAATGTCAGATTGAACTATAATGTTCTATATGGAGGTCAATATCACATTTAAAGTTGTGGAAAGGTTATACTGTGTCCAGAAAGTTGTTAAGGAATATGGAAGGAGGCAGATATATTCCAAAATGTCAAGGTTGTTACAGTGAAGTGCACTATGTAAATAAATAACTGATGTTGGATCAATTAATACTGTTATAAAAGAGGGATATTCTGAAAGGCAATGCTTAGGGACTGGGGCATGAAGACTGGAAGTCATATCTGATATAAATTAATGTGATTTTGTATGGATGTGTCAAACTGAAATCAATTCCTTGCATTTTAACTTGTCAGATTACTTTGAAGAATCTTGTTTGGGGGGGGGGGGTCCTGTCCTGATGAGGTATCATAAATGGAAGCAAACATGCATAATGTTTAAAATGGATGACTGATAGAGAACATCGCTGGAAATGAACTTTGGATTGTTTAATCCTTTTTTTGGTCCAAACATGGTAAGTTGCTTCATACTTCTAAAGCACGATGGAAGGTTATATGACCTACAATGTATAAATAAAAGCAATTACTTTTTTATGCAGTAAGGAATGAAAGTGATTGGCTGACTAACTAGGCTAGTGATATAGCTCATGATACATTTCAAGAAGATGGATGTAATCTTGATGGCTGTGTATGTCTCAGTTCATACCAAAGGATGGCTTCTGTAGGTGAGGGCATTAGGGACCACAAAACACCATGGAGTGCCTTCTCAATGCTGTGTATGAAAAAAAAATTAAATGGGATGATTCACATTTGGCTACATAATTATTGGTTTGTTTGCAGTGTACTAACAATATTTAATAGGATTTCTTTCTTTGAATGAGGGTTTAATAAATGCAGAGACAAAAAAAATTATATATCTATGTTGTAGCTGCAGAGGGGGCTTGATAGTTGAGTTTGATGTAAATCTGTCATTTGGCAACATGTCAGGCATTTGTTTGCCTGATAACTGACTGACACTAGGCAGGAAAGTGGAAAGAAGACATCATTGTTAAACTCATGTGCCATAAAGTTTAGTTTTCCAACACTAAGCACCTTATTATGTGTTTGAGACATGGATGCCTAGAAATTCAGCTTGAAATTGGAGCAAAGTGCAGCTCTTGAGGCGATTCCTGGCATTTTAAGGCTGTGCATATGTTTACATAATAGGCACATTGAGAACGTATAAGGGTTATGATCAGAGACCTGAACACAGGTCTTTATAGTGCATGGAGCTTTAGCTGTTTTGTGCACAACCAGTTGCAGGAAAAAAAAATTGGAACACAAAATGTTTTACAACATAGAAGTCTACAAAACACTTAGCATTGCCACACAGACAGTGACTGAAGTGAAGTATCAGCCTGAGGCAGTAACAAGTTTAAAAGCTGCCGCATCTTTTGTTTAAAAATCTGGCAGAGCAGTGTCTACCAGCTTTTAAAGCTATTTTTGCTCCTGACACTGTTCTCTAGTGGCAGGTACTTCCTGCTTTTATGCTCTAGTACAAGACTAGAGCTTAACAACATTCGCAGGTGCTTAACAAAAACTCATCAAGCACTTTTCTAATACTAGAAAGATACTCAACAAGCTTGCCATTTTCGAAGTTTCAGATGCATAACTTTATTGTTCCATGCACTACATATATTTTAGGGTGTTATTTCAGTTGGACTCAATGACAGCATAAACATATACAACAGCAGGCAGGCAGCAAGTGATTTAATGAGATCATTTAAATTTCAGGTGGGTAACATAGGTTAAAAATGTAAGGAACTACAAGTATATAGACTGGGCAAAGCAAAAGAACAAGCTTAGATAAAAGTTATGATTACTGTTACAACACTTAATTATATAATAAGAAATAAAACTGTTAAGAATAATGATGAATGCATCCAGCTTATTAACCAGAATGTGCTAAAATGTGAACAGCTTGACAAATGATATACAAGAATGCTATTATAGTTCTCAGTTTTACAAATACAAAACAAGAATATGAACTTTTAAAGTAGATAGCTTGGTGCTAGGTAACTCTGACAAGTTCATGAGGGATTATTGACACTTGATTCAGGTTTTAAAATAAGGGCTTGGATATTATATCCTGCTTAAAGTTGTACTTCAAAAAGATTTACATACTTGTTTCTGGATTTCACAATTATGCGGATTGCTCAATGTCAGTTAGAAGTCAATAGATGTCATGTGTGATTAAAAAAATATGCGTCTTTGTTCAGCTAGCCTTTATGCCTGTCATGTAAACATATACATGACCTTAACTGGTACATATAATGTACAAGTACCAAGTTTCTTCTGCACAAAAACGTTTTCCCCAGAGTTGATATCCTGTGTCTTATAAGATGCTCTGCATTTTTCCTGCTTTGGTGAAAAAAGAAAACAATGCATTTTATTTGAAAATGGAAAATTAATGCTATATCTGAGAGAGAGAGAACATCTTTAGAGATATGTTTTACAAAGTAAACACAAGCTGTTTAGTTCTAAAACATCAACATTTAATAATGCATAGTGATAAATAAAGCAAAGCCAACCAAGGTGTATCCACACATTTAAATATGACAGAATATATTTCACAAAAAGATACTAACTCAAGAAGAACCAAATATGAACCATGAACAAAAGCAACTGCAGGAATCATACAAACATACAAAAATGTAATTTGTATGACTTAAAGTGCTAGATGGGCACATCTACAAAATAATTAAAAGAAAAGCAAAAATAAAACAAAAATAAACACGGAGAAAATGAATGTTTGATATTTTGTATCTTAACCATACTTTCAGCTAGTTTTACTTCTGCTGACATATAAAAAAGTAATGCAAAACAAGTTCACAGAAACATTCATTTGCAATGTCTTTCCTAGCTTCAGAGTTAAGTTTTCAAAAGAGCTCAGGCAAACAGGTTTGCATCTGCTGTTAAGTCCCACAGTATCTGGCCAAATTAAAAGCATAAACTTTACTTGTAAATGCAAAGCCAGAAAAAAATCTGAATAGCACAGAGCCTGATAGACTGTTAAAATGCCACTTTAAAGCACTAAGCAAATTCATAAGTCTTAAAAATACATTGCTAATATGAGCAGAGGAAACATTTTTTATGTTGATAGGATGCAAACAAGAGAAGCAATTAAAATGAGTATCAGGCTATTTCAAAACTAAAAGCCTCATTCTATTATGTCTCAAGATATCTGTGTATAAAGCCACAAATTATCATGTTAATAGAATCTTATAGTACTGGATAAATGTGCCCTTCCAAATGTCTGTTTTTAACCCTTCAGTCTTACTTCATTTGTCTACTAGGTAAGCCCATTAAGCTTAAATCCAATTTTTAAGCGAAACCTAGTGGTGCTATCTAGTTAAGTCATTTGCTCAGACTGTATGCATGTTTGAAGCAGACACAAGACAAAACCTATTAGCAGTTCACAGCCTTAAGCTTCTGCATTAAACTGCTAGAAAGTGTACCTGTTTTGTTTTTGCTCATATCCTCCAAGTTTAAAGGGTCATTCGTTGAATTATGGTTTCCGAATACTCTTTAATAATTCAATAAATATGTGTAGGAGAAGGATGGATAGAAAAAGTTTCAAAGAACATGAAAAAAAAAATAAATGATTCTTTCTTAAACTATTGCTCTCTAGTGTTGTGTTTTCATAATACAAGTCAGTAAACACCTTTTCTTCTACACACTGATAAATTCGGCACAGAGTACATGATCAAACAATTCCAATGATCTTTGGGTGAAGTACAGTAAATAGAAACAACAAATATGTAGTAAAAATGAAAATATCACCTGGCCGGCTGCTAACAAATCTCATTTGGTAACAGCATCATTTTTAGTAAACACAACTTCAGAAAGCAAGCAGGCCTACTTTTGTAATTTATTTTAATATTTATTGCAGAAAGAACAGTTAGAATACAAAAAGTACCCAACCCCAATAAAATGCTATCTGCTTTTTAACTGAAAAGCTATCCTTACATCCATAGTGCTGTCTGAGAGGGTCTATATTATATGAACGAAAGTTCATAATTTCAAACGCTCTGAAGAGTGAAAATGCCGGACCTCGAAGTGCTTCTTGTGGGATCGCGATACAATGAAGGTCAGAATATTTGCCCTTTCCTTGCTGTAGTGTGATCTCAGAGTTGGTATATATATTTAGCGGGGGGTGTGGGGGGTGCAGCCCCCCACAATAAAGAGTTCGAGGTCCGGCATTTTTGATTTTTAAAGGGTTCAATATTATGAACTTTCATATATATAATATAGACCCGTCTGAGATGGCTGGACAACCATTACAGGGCAGACTGATAATTTATATACGTGGTCTCAGAGACATACAGTGTCAGTCATGGAAGTGGAGGAAAAATGAAATGGTGACCCTCACAATGTGATGACAGAATAGAAAGCATAGATTAAAGAAAAAAAATGAACCCCACCTCAGTAGTGCTATATCATGAAAGGAGAATCTAAAGCAGAACTATAGTACAAATTCAAAATGTAAGAATTGCCCCTTTGGAGATTTGTTTCTGTAGAGACCACAGCGTGTCTATGGTGCTGCTTCTGTTTTCATCAGGTATTAGTTTGTCAGCAAAGTAGCTAAAATGGGATCATTAATGTACTCCTTTTATAGGAGAGACCTGTGAGATGAAACACAAACACAGCTGAATGGAAAATATTTACAGACTGAAACTGGAAAGAGTATATAGCTTAGAAGTTTACAGATTTAAAGGTTCATAGTTCATTTACTTGGCTAATGACCACAGAGGGACTTTTTAAGCCTAGCCTTGCCTCCCAAATGTATCTGACAAGCTTTGATACCCTAAGGTTATTTTAAGGCGTATATTTAGGCTTGGGCATGGGTGGTCAAACATTCACAGGCTGCCTCTGTCTACTAGAAATGAAAGTGCCAGTTCAGGGATATATTTCTGATGCCCCATCCACTGGTCCAAATTACCCTTGAATTGGGTTATGGAAGAACTCTACTTTTACTTGGATGGGAACCTGTTCCTGAGAAAAGGTTGTCTCTGAGACACATACCTGCCCCTCAGATGTGTTCTGTTTATGTTGCACACAAAGTTTAGGTCCCTAGATCGATTAACTCTGATATTACTTGCTATGCAGATGTGTAACAGCTCCTTCAGAATGGGATCACAAGACGCTTTTAAGACCAAGCACAGATTGTCTCTCAGCAAACTGTAGGAGACTGAGTATAGGGATAGGGCTTTGAGGCAGTCTGCATAGGACACATTGTTTAGGCTATGTATTCTTTTTTGTGAGGGACCACTGTGAGTGCTCCAGTTGTTGTGTATGCCTGGTCAGGTACACACCAAAGGGGATGTTGTACTCAATGACTGTCTCATAAAGGCAGAGTACAGTGGAACAATGATATCCTTGGATCTAGAGGCCATATCCTTGCTTATAATTGTGCAGTATATATAGAATAATTTCTTTACTACTGTAGACACATGATGATTAAAGGCCAGGTTATTGTCTACATGTTTTCCCAAATCCTTGATCACTTGGTTTGCTCTTAGGTGTGTCTTATCAATTTAGTAGTTTACAGGGATAACTGTCTACCCAAAGGATATCTCCCCGGCTAATGTCTTATTAGAACACTTCACCTAACTTAAGTAACTCTGCTAAGCCAACCAATCATAGTACTGTACCCACTTAGGATTGTTAATCCACTGCTCATCCCATCTCTTCTGGAGTTAGGGAAAACTACCCCAGCAATGTTAAGCCTTCCATAAGCAACTAACACCAGGAGAAGACATATTGTAAATCAATTTGTTATCCTTCTCAACTAAAACCAGGCGAAGACATATAGTGAATCAATTTGTTATCCTTCTCAACTATAGTGAGCATCATCTGCTCTCTCAGAGCCTTAGTCTACATCTCTCTGCTTTTACTCTGAAATCTATCACAGGAATCCTAAACATAGGAATATCTTCTAAAATTTAATATTATATTGTAGAGAATGAATGTAACCTATTTGTTAGTTAATATGTATGTCAAAGTGTCTTCTATGGAAATTGTATATCAAAAGTCTGTCCTTAAAACTATGTTTTGTAAAAAATTGTTCTCTTGGAGCTTTTCTCCCTGGGCCTCCACTGAAAATGGACTTATAATCCAGTTGGACTTTCCCGGTCAACAAATGTAAAATAAAAAATAAATAAATGCATTTCTTGGCCCAGAGTTTTAGACTGTGGTTTTGGCTCCAGTTATTAGTCTGTGTCAGGTCTTCTTGGAGGGTACTGGTCTAATTGGGGAATTCTATGACTGCACCTAGTTTGCAATCATCTGCAAACTTGGTCAGCCAGAGGCCCTTGACATTGACCTTAACATCAGAGAAGTATATGCCAAAAAGGAGTGGCACTAGCACCGAGCTTTGAGGGACTCCACTGTAGACGGACCTGTTTGTTGAGGTAGATGCTCCTATCCTAACTTGTTGGGTTCTGTCTGTTAGCCAGCTGGCTATATAGAGGGTAAAAGAGGTTTCTTCTGTACATTTCATAGGTAAATAATAGGCAATCTGTGTGTAGACTATTACAAGCCCAGACAAAAAAACAGAGTAATTCAATATATGCCATATCTTTTTATCTACAGTATGTGCAGAATTAATGTATGGGGTTTTCTGTTGCAGAGGAACTTACTGGTTAACTTGGCTTGTTTACTTTTTTGTTTATTTGTTTGTTTGTTTGTATTTGTTCATGTGGAATGTCCAGCTGAGAACTTTCCATTTTCAGTGGTGTCTCAGGGAGAAATGCTTCAGAAAAATTAAAGTATGTGAACTCAATGTACGTCAAAATATATAGGATACATTATGAGATAGCAAGAACATAACTCAGAGCAGTGAGAAATGACACAATCTGTATCATATATACATTGTAAGTTCTGCTTTGATATAGTACTGTTTGTAAAGATTATTTGAAAACAAAGAGATGAAACCAATACATATAGGTGCCAAACAATGGCAGCTGAGGGAAACACAATAGTAAGATACAATGTGACCAGCAGAGTGTTCTTTTGTGTAACAGTGCATTCACTATGTAGACTCATTATGATTTGTTGCAAGTTCAACTTGTTAGTATATAACTCTTTGGGAATGAGTTTTCAGAATGGGAACTTTGTCCTTCTAATCCAACCAGACCCCCTCTTTACTTGCCTTCTAAGTAAAAGCTTACACAATGGAAAAGGAATAATCTTAATAACTGCATCACAAGAAGATGAACATTTTGGGACTAAAATGGCATACTTCAAGACATTATGTTACACTGAGTTAATTGGTGAACGCTGATATATGTTCCTTCGTTGACCAGACTTTTTGTATTCCTACATATGTATGGCTTCTAAATGCACAAAGACTGAACCATTAAAGGCATCCTACTTATGCACTGGCAGATGGCCACTGCAAAGAGGTATTCAAATAAAGAAAATATGTTTAGCTACATAACAGATACCTGCAAACTAACAGCAGAGTGATGGTGGAATGAAGTGATTAATTAATTATATGTATTTACAGGAAGGTAAAATGAACCACATCATTCATTCTTTCATTCACTAATTTCCCCATTGCTGCTAATGAGAAGTAATAGCAAAATACAGGCAAAGGAATAGTTCCTTTATTTTACATTATTACAAATGTTATTTTAGGGAGTGTTTGCATGTTGATACAGGAGCAGAGTAGACTGCAGTAACTGCTAAAGTTCAGTATGTGTGTATCGCTGTGGGTTTTGTCATATAAAAATGTTATTTTTCTCACCCCCCCCTTATTTTGTTAGAAGTACTACTATATTGTTTATGCATTATTAGATTGCTGTTGCATGCATGTTTTGCTACATAGTAAGTATCTGGGAACTAGCACTCAGCTGCTTTTGCAATGCACTGATTAATAATATGTACTTGCAGCAAGGAACAGTCAAGAACTTTCACATTCTGGACTGGTATCATTATTTTACTGAAGAGGCTTGCACAGCTCAGAGAAGGTAAGAGTTATGCCATGTATGGCCACCCAAGAGAAGCAGGTAATAGCAGATAACTTAGATAAAAAGTGGTGAGCCGCTCCAATATTTTTGTCAAGATAAAGTAACCGGAGATATATGTTTGCATTATACCATTAGATGAGACCATCAGATCTGAACGTGGTTTTCATAATACAGGGGAAGAGCAGAGAACAAGTATGAATAGTGCTAGAGTTTATGATGCAGATGGATTAAAACTGGAAGTGTGTCCACCTGGTGAGGAGCACAGAGGTAAAAGGAAAGTCTGATGCTGCAGAATTGTGAAGCAAAGGTAAAGTTGAAGTGGTTGTAGATGATATGACAAAAATAAACATTGTCATCTAGAGAATTAGTGAATTAAAATAGACTGGAATGTATCATTTTATATCAGGGAACCATCGCATTTTCTGCTGTGGTCAAGGCTCTTGTAGAGGAAATTGAGTAGTCTGCATAATCAATAAAGATTGCCAAAAGCAAAGAAAAGAAAGACAATAGCAGAATGGGAAAGACAATGGATCTGTGGAAGAAAAGATTGGTGATATTAAGGGACACTTCCAGCTAAAAAGTGCACATGATAAAATACAAAGATGTGAGAAATGCAACATAAGCAGAAGATATGAAGAGGTGACATTGATATGCACAACTATAACAAAAGCAAACTAATGTCACCAATATGTACAGTGGTATGTTCTCTGCTCTATGTCCAGACATCATGGAGAGTCCTAGAAAGCCTTGCTAATAATAAGAATACAGGGAGTGATTAAATTACAGCTGAATTGCCTAAAGCCCAACAAAAGCTTGTTTTTACAGTGCTGTTTGTGATTTGCCAGAATCTCTAGGAAAACACAACAGTGGCTATTAGATTAGAAAAGGTCAGCCTATATTCCAGTCCCCAAAAGGGCAATACTAAAGACATTATCAAGCAGCTACACAGGTTTTACATGCTAACAAGGTAATGCTTAAGATCCTGCTGCAATCTAAGCTCCAGCAATATAAGGAGTAATAACTTCCAAATATACAGCATGTTTTTAAAAGGGACCGAGGCACTTGATATCAAATTGCCAACATCCACTGGAGAAAGCAAGACAGCTGCAGAAAATATTTACTTTTACTTCACTGACTTCTCTTAAGCCTTTGACTGTGTAGATGATGACAAACTTTGGCAACTTCTTAGAGAAAT
>NC_056735.1:37434430-37449430 GCF_019279795.1 Protopterus annectens
GTCATTGTGTGGGATTCAGTGACAGCTCCTAATTTGTAATCATCTGCAAATATAGTCAGCCAGACACCAATGACATTTGCTTGACTTCATAGAAGTCAAGCCAAAAAGTAGTGGTCCCAGGACTGATCCCTGAGGGAATCCACTTGTGACTGGCCTCTTTGTAGAGGTGGACTCCCCAATTCTAACTTCCTGGATTCTGTTTGTGAACCAGTTGGCTATCCACCAGGTAACACACAGGTTTGTACCTAACCTCCCGAGTTTATCAATAATGCCCAAGTGGGGTATTGTGTCAAATGCATTGGCCAGGTCAAGGTAGGCAGTGTGAACCATTTTGCCCTCATCCATTGCTTTGGTGACCTTCTCAAAGAAGTCCATTAGGCTGACTAGGCATGACCTGCCCTTGATTGGGTCCAGTGTCTGGAGGTTTACTATATCATTAGTGATCATTTCCATGATAATTATTTCCATGACTTTGCATATAAGCCCAGTGAGGCATATTGGTCTCTAGTTTCCAGGGTCTGTAGATGACCCACTTTTGTGCAGAGGGATGCATTTTTCTAGTTTACTTGCATTGGCAAGACAAGCAACACTGAAGCACTATCACATCAAAACCACAGAATCAGGACTAAAGCATTACAACATTAATTACACTAACAGGTTTACTGGTATGCACTGTCAGCATCCATTATGGTTTATTTTGACTGCACTGATAATGAATAATAAAACTGTTGCAAAAGGTTTTCTGATGAAGTTCACATTATATTAAAGTGAATTAAAGCGCTAACCTTTGGTGTCTGTGCCTTTTGGTTTTGGTTTGGAGCAGCATTTTTTTGGTTTTCTAGTAATATAACTAGTTACTTTTTCAAAATAGTAACTAGTAATAGTAATATGCTACTTTTAGTAACTAGTAACTTAAATGTGAGTTACTTTTGAGTTACTTTTGCTTAAACCAGCGGTTCTCAACGTGGGTGATACAGCCTCCTAACGAGTGAAGTAACTTCTGTGGTCTCTATATAGTATGGATAGTAATCAGATGTTAGGAGGTTAATAGACACTGAAGTGGCAATTTGGATAAAAAATTGCAGCATAATGTTGGCACAAACTTATAGCATGTAGCATTCATAATCGACCATTAGAATTAGTCTGGAGCAAATCTGACTTCATTTTTTTAGCACTGAAAGGAGGTGAAAGCTAGTGATGACCAGACTCTGACTCTTCCTTGGTACTGTGGGACTGTCACCCACTAAAATATCCCCTATCACTAGGACAACTCTAGCCTGCTAGAGATCATATCCTTACTTTGCAGTATAATAAATGGCATTGGTTCTTCATACCACCATCAGTCGGAATCAAACTCATCACTCATCAGTTGAGCACCTGATGCCCCAACCGACTGCACCAAGCAGGATGCTTCAAGTGGATCTATGATCAACCAACTTTTGTCTTGACAATATTTTATGTTCTATTTAAAATTCTTTTCGGGTTGCAATTTTTAGTTGCTGAAAATAGACAAATGTAATAGATTTTATAGGTCTTGTGCTGCTGGCTGTGCATGGTTTGGTTTAATTATTATCTGTGACTCTAGCTATAAAGACTAATCGTCTTCGCCTTTTGGCTGTGACCATTAGGGATCACCACGGTGGATCATCAGTCTGCAGAACAAGTGGCAGTGGAGTTTTACGTTGTTGAGTTGCCAGCCCAGCACTCAACCTTTTTCAGAAGGCACACGCATGCACACACTCACACCTAAAGCCAATTTAGAACGTCTAATCCACCTGCAGCATGTCTTGGGAATGTGGGAGGAAACCAGAACACCCTGAGGAAACCCACTTGAACACAGGGATTGTAGATCTTAGTGTGTGTGTTGTACTTTTAAAGCCACTGTAGTTCATGGGCACATGCACAGAAAGTACTGAGCACGTGCAAGCAGGGCGCCATTTTGTGTAAGCAGCTGGAGAGAAAGCATGTATGTGTGTAGCAGTCAGTCAGTTAACTAGTTCATTTAAGTTTTATGTTCCAGTCATCCATCCTGATGTGCTTGTGTGTAATAAATATCTTAAATGAACACCCAAGCCTCAACATCTTATTTGAATACACAAGATGAGTGACATGTTGTCAGAATGGGATCTTAAGTCAAAACTTCTTAAAACCATGAGGCGCACAGTCAGAAATGGAGGAATATACAAGAGTGGCCCAAACAACTCGTAAACAGGTCAGAAAACATTTCCAGTTTCTTAAACTCATTTAAATGATTTTTCCCTCAATGAATACAATGCAAAGCATTCCAAACCAATTACTGAATAACCAAAATGTTCAAAATTGCGACATATTGAAAAAAGTATTTGAAATAATTACGAAAACATTTGAAACAATATCCGAATCATATAAAATGTTCAAAAAAGAGAAAACAACTGTATTTTTTCACAATCTACTACTTTTTCACATTAACTAAAGCTATTCAAAATATCTAAAGTGTGCAAAGTGTTGGCAGTGTGTGCAGTATTACAGTGCAGTCTTTTCAACGAGTACAGTTATTTCAAAGAGTCTCTTGTACAGCTGAATATAATTACAAGTACCTGGTGTGTGTTTCACAATTATTTGTCATGACAGAGGGATTTCACAGACCTGATCCTCTTGTGTTTGATAATAATTTTGCTGAAAATTGGAGAGTGTTTGAGCAAGAATATGATATTTTCATACAGGCTGCTTTTCCTGATAAAGACGCACATACAAAAGTATTTATTCTGCTCAATTTAGCTGAGTGAGAAGCCATTGAGAGAGAGAACATTCATTTGTGTATGTACCTGCTGTTTATGCAGAGATGGGGGAAGACATTTTGGTACAGGCTGAAAAGCAAAAAGACTCTGAGTGCTTAAAATGTAAATTTAGAGAAATGTGCAACCCTCAAACGAATATTACAGTGGCTAGGCACAATTTTACACAAAATATCAAAGGTCTGGTAAATGTTTGCAGCATATATAACTAACATGAGAAATAAGTCAAAAATGAGCAGATTTGATGATCGGAGAGATGAGTTGATAAAAGACAAGCTTGTGTGTGGTGTTAATGATACAGTGAGAATGATTTTGCTTTGAGACAGTGACTTAACTTTAAGCAAACCCACAGAGATTTGGCAGATATACAATCTTTTAGAAAAGTACACAAATATGCTTACAAATGATAAGAACATGCTTGTAGCTTCTTCCAGCATGAATGTTGATAGTATGCAGCACACTACGGCTGACATTTGGACCCATCAGAAACTTAGTTTCTTTGGTGTCACCGCCCACTGGATTGACTGTGACACACTTCAAAGAAAGTCCGCTGCTTTGTCATGCTGCACATTACAGGGGGAGACGTATATATGATCTCATAGCATCAACTCTTGAGAGCATTCCCATCAAGTACAAGATAGATCAAAAGGTGTGTGCAACAATTACTGACAATGGCAACAATTTTGTAAAGGCTTTCAGTGTCTTCTCAGAATGTGAGAGATCTGAGACTTCAAGCATTCTGTCCCATGATGAGGATGATGATGGTGAAGTGATTTAAAACAGCGTGACAGCTGTGCTATTCACTGCCTCCCCATCTGAGATGTGCAGCACATACATTGAATCTAGCTGACATGCAAGATGCTGAATCTGCTTGTAATGATGTACAGTATAAAAAGCTCATGAGAAGCACCATTGCCAAATGCTATGCTGCTTGGAACAAAGCTAGTCGCAGCACCCAAGCTGCTGAGGTGGTTCGAAATAAGTGTGATTTGGCATTGATTATTCCCAACCCGACACAATGGAATTCCACTTTCTACGTGATGGAGATAATTTGCTTCACTGCAACTCAGAGTGAAGGCTTGCTGAATGAGATATGCGAACAGATTGGAACTGCCATCTTCAGGCCTGCAGAAATTACCTTTGTTGCTGAGTTTGTGCATGCAGTGCAGCCCCTGGTAATGGCTCTGAACATCCTGCAGTCAGAGCTGAAAAGCATCATGGTAATCCTGATCCCCTCCATTACATGCCTGAAAAACAAGTTGTCCGATGTCAGGCAGTCTGTGAAGCTTGTTGTGCCACTAGCTGATGCTCTTCCTAAAGGCATTGAGACTCAGTTCAATCACCTTCTGGAGCATGAAGAGCTCATTCTGGCTAGCATAGAGTGCCCACAGTTCCGTTTGTGATGGATGGACAGTGAAGAGCAGAAACTCAGAAGCAAGGCTCTGCTCCTTGATGCCATGCAGAAACTGGATGAACCTGCACATGGGTCATCTGAAGCTTCTGCATTAACTGCTGAAGACAGCTTCTTCAGCTTCAGAGTCAATGTCAGCCAATGTCAGCATATCTTCTCAGATGGACCTGTATCTGGCTGACCCTTCCAGACAAATATCTTCTCTCAACAGTTACCCTATAGTCAAAAAGATATTTCTGAACATTAATACAACTCTGCCAGCTAGTGCACCTGTTGAATTCCTGTTCAGTCTTGGTGAACAAGTGCTGAAATGCAAGAAGAAACAGACTCACCGATGAACACTTTAAAAAGTTGCTCCTTCTTCGAGCCAACAGAAATGTGCAGTCATTGTGTAATCATTGTGAATAGTTATATAAAGTGATATTTTGGTTGACGTTGTGTTAACAATCTTGGTAGACCTATATGACATTTTCTGCAAGCATTTTTGCATCCTCAGCATTAGTTTTAGCAGATTAGCCTAATGTACATTGTTGAAAATTTGATGGGTTGTAACTTGTTACAGGGTCTTGCATTGCTGGCTGTGGGTACTTTGGTTTATTATTAAATTGTGACTCTGACTATAAAGATTAGTCTGTAGGACTTTGTAAACTGTAAAATGCTATTCATCATTATTGTAACACTGTGTATGCAACTTTAATACACTCATATTCATGTGCAGTAAGCATGTATTCCTCACACACACGTAATGTGTGAGTAAATCTGAATATGAGAATTGATAAACTATACTTATGTAAAAGTAACTCAACAGTAACTAGTTACTTTAGTTAGTAACTAGTAATAGTAATATATTACCTTTTTAGAAAAGTAATAAGCAAAAGTAACATATTACTTTCACTTAAAAGTAACTAGTAATAGTAACTTATTACTTTTATAAGTAACTAGCACATCACAGCCAGAAACACATCCCTGTGAAGCATTCATTCATGGGATGGAGTCATGCACCTCCTTAGAGTGTCTGCCACAAAATTTTGAGTGGATGGAATGTAAACTGCTTGAAGAGTCACCTTGTACTGAACTACCGAGTTCAATGCCATCACAGCCGACCTGAAAAGAATATATGACTTTGTCCCATCCTGGTTGTTTGCTTACCAGAGGACTGTGGTGTTGTCTGTAAACACTTTCAGAGGTCCTTGATGAAACAGTAAAGTCAGAATGAGGGCCCTTATTTCCTTGATACTGATATGCTCCTTCCTTTGAGAAGACCAGAAACCCTGCACCTTCTTTGATGCAAAGGTTGCCCCCCAACCTGTGTCTGAGGCATTTGTGAACAACTACTGAGTTGGTTGAAACTGATGAAGAGGAAGACCTGGATTTGGAGGAAATTGCTGAATCCACCAAAGAAGCTCTTATTTCAGGCATGGGAGAAGAGGAAGTACAAACTCAGAGGATGGGCATGCTGCATCCAAACAGGCTTTAGGTACCGCTGAAACTTCCTCATGTGACGTTTTGCCAGGGATGGGTATTGTGGATGGCATAAACCCCAGAAGTCTTAGACACTCCATGGCAGTTAGCGATGGAAGAGACAGTAGACTGCAGAAGAAAGAAGTGAGAGACAGAATTTTTCTGGTGGAAGAAAAACCATCATGAGATCTGTTCTTAGCCTGCACCCTAGGAAAATGTGATCCTGAGAAGGGAAAAGAAAGGATTTTTTGAAATTTATTTTGAATCCCAACCTTGGTAGGACAGATGGCAAATGCAGACTTTGAAGTAACTGTTCTGGAACAGCAGCCAGGAAAAGGAGATCATCCAGGTATGGATATACACGAATACCTCTGATCCTGCAATAAGCAATCACAGATGCCAAACACTTTGTGAATACCCTTGGGGCAGTGGAGGGGCCAAAGGGCAAGGCAGTGAACTGAAAGTGCAAAGAAGCCACAGAGAGACAGAAAAATTTGCTGTAAACAGGATGAACAGGCATGTGAAGATAAGCATCCTTGGTTTCCAGAGAGCCTCTGTAGGCCTAAGGAGGAATTAGAGGAAATAAAATATGTAAAGAGGGCATGCAGAAAGCAGGAACGTTTAGAAAACTGTTTAAATGGGAAAAGTCCAGAATGGGTCTCCAAGGACCTTCTTTTCTGGGTACATGAAAGATTCTTGAATAAAACCCCGTTCCCCTTTGGAGCAGAGGAACATGTTGAATTGTAGCTTGAGTAATTAACTCTTTTAAAACCTCTGGAAACAAATCCAACTGGTTTGGTGGAGGTGGAGAAATGCCCCTGAAAGAAGGAAACATTTTCCAAGTCATGAAGTATCCGTGCTGGATAATAGACAGAACCTAGGAATCCTGAGTTATACTTATATATTAGTTATTTATTTATTGATATTTGTTAACTGGGAAAGTCCATTGGGTCGAAAATCCATTTTCAGTGGAGGCCCAGGGAGAAAAGCGGCAGTTACAACACTCAGAAATACTTAACACACATTATATTTACATAAATGTTCTAGACTTTTTACATGAAATTTTCTGAAGAATAGAAATACATTGAGTATAAAGTTTTATACAGTTATATAGCATATACCGTTTTAAGGATAAGTATAAAATACATAAAGAATTAAATAGTCGAGTTAGTGTAAGTAGTATACATAAAATATTTTTGTGGAAGTACAAGCATGAAGACAGACTGCGGTGGTGGTGCTGCGGTAGCGTTGTCGCCTCACAGTTAGACGTTGCCCGTTCGATTCTCAGTTAGAGCGTCTTCTGTGTGGCGACATGCATGAACGGGCATTCCTTCGTTGAAGGTTGTGCGTTAGGCCCGGCAAGCCAGCATGTAAAACTCTACTGCCAATCATTAGCAGACCAGAGTTCCACTGTGGCGACCCCTAACCAGGAAAAGCCGAAAGACACAAACAAACAAACAAGCATGAAGACAGACAGTAGGTATATTATTATTAAATAAGAAAAAACTTAAATTTTGATACTTGCCCAAGCTGGAAGAGACAGGGATAGAAGAAGAGAAACAGGAGTAAGATTTGGAAATGGTTGGTAGTCACAGACTACCTGGCCTATTTGGAAAAGGCTGTTTAGGAGTGGAACCTGAAAGAGAAGGTTTAGGCTCAGGAGGTATTCTAACAGTCTTCTTAGTCTGGTGGAAGAAGAAGAAGGATGGTTCTGTCTCCTAATAAAAGAAGTTTAAGAAGGTAAATTTCTGTGAAATATAGGGACAGGTGACACAAAAATGTGTTTCATGTCCTGAAATTCCTTTTCCTGTAAGGACTTAAGCTGTGACAGCCTCTCTTTACCTGGGCCAGTGATCAAGGAGCCTCCTTCCACCACTGACACCGCTGAGAGGCAGTCAGTAAAAACAGGAATGGATTTAAATTGTTTTTAACTTGTACTCAGTTACGTTGCTTCCTAATTATGTACATTTTATAATATTGTGGAAAGTAATGTGTAATGCAATCTGTCAATTTTATTGCACCATGCAATGTGTCTGAAATGTGGATCTTTTCTCTCTGGACCTCGTCTGAAAAAGGACTTGTGTCCAGTCAGATTTTCCTGGTAACCACATGTAAAATAAAATAAAATAAATTTACACAGTATTTCAAATGCAGCTCTCTGCGTTGAGCACAATTTCCCTCAAGAACTCACAGGGAACATGCTCTACTGAGACTGGATTCTCTGTATCTCCAGATCCCACACAAAAGCCTCTTTGGAGTATCGTGTCCCAGTTTCAAGTATCTGACACACACACACACACACACACACACACACACACACACACACACACACACACACACACACACCTGGTAAAGGCTGGCACAGATTCACCAGCTGTGCCCCCTCTCTCCCGACCACAAGGTAGATTGCTGCCACCAGCCAGATACTCTAAGGCTCTTACCAAGGGTAACCAATTATACTGTGTCAAAATAAAACTGATATAAATGGTAGACTGTAACGGAAGCAGTAAGGCTTATTGGAGTGGCCGCAATGTTACTAAAATAAGCACAAGTACACCCAAGTTATTAAAAGTATTCACTAAGAGACTAGTCACAGTGAAAAGGTATAAAAGTATTTAATAATGGATAATAAAATAGAAAACTGGATAATACTTAATATTTAATTACAATAAACATCAGAGTTTTCAATCAAAGGACATATAAAAATGACAGTTGGATAGAATCTTACAAATGCAGAAAAGAAAATAATACTAAACTAATCTCACTGTATTATTCCTAACTGAACTAAAGAGAAACTGTCCCTACTTAACTCACTTAGCATCACAAGGCAAGATGTACTGCTGAGATGCCGACTTCCACAAGGCAAGATGGGATACTACACACTGACTGAAGTGTACAACTAACAACTGAACAACTGAACTGTGATAACTGACACAGATCTTTTATATCAGGTTCCAAAGAAAAACAAAAACAAACAACAAACTGCTGCTGCCAGAGTTCCGTCCTTCAGATGGTTACAGAATGACATCATATCTAGTCACCTGACTTTGACACAATATGCATTCAGAACTCTGTTAAGATTCTGTTGCAGCATTTTTAACATAAGCAACTTTTACAAATACATTCTTAATACAAGCATCTGTACAAATCAATGTGACAGTCAAATGACTCAAGTCTATTTACAAAACTTTAGCCAACCATGCTGGCATATGCCACAGATCACTGTCTTATTTCTCCTGATACTGCTGGCAATACCTTACACTGTCCCATACATCTGTAGCTGCAGTAGCAAAAACAGCATTATTATCCATAGGATCATTCATCAGTTTTGCTTTGATGTCATCTGGCAGTGGTTGAAGCCTCAATCAAAAATACCTTCTAAGGACAGAGCCAGAAGCAGCTGCTTTTGATGATGCTTCTGCTGCATCATCACTACATTTCATTGCGTGATGAGCCACATGAGAAGACGAAGTCCCTAAAAGGAACATTACCTGAGTTTTTAATATCAAGAGTCTGGAAGCTCTGAAAGAGCTTGAGAGGCCTGAGAAAGAAGAGCCAAAGAATACATGGAAGTGTGTTTGATAGTTAATGGTATGGAAAGCTAAAGTGACCGAAGTGTAAACCTTCTTCCCAAGTCTTTCCATGATCTTGCTATCCTAATCTGAAGGAAGAAGCTTAGAAGATGCTAACAACCTAGAAGATTTGTCTGAAGCAATGGACCAGGATACCACAGCAGGATCAGCTGAAGGGCATTTGTAAAGGAATCTACAATCATCAGGCACCTTATAAAATCTGTGATGCCTTTTAGGTGCAGGAGCCTGTGAATCAGGGGCCTTAGAAGCAGAAGAGAAATCATCCAAAAATGCTAAAAATGCAGGTGACACAGCAGAAGGAGATTCCATTTGTGAAAGGTCATAATATATTTTTTGCATCTCAGAGAGACTTGAAAAAAGTCCTATTTAAAGAATTCTCTCATCTTGTTAACACTTTCCCCAAAATATATTTCTTCCACTGCAGAATCTGCACCATTGGATTCTTTCTTAGGGGAAGCACATTCTAAAGGAGATGTAATTTAAGTTGAATATGCCAAGGAATCCTCATCAGATGAAGACTCATCCTCTGAAAACTCCAGTTCTCTAACCCTCCTAACAGGGGAAGAAATAAAGGAGGGAACAGAGACAGCAGAAAAATTCTTAAAAGCCACGAAAGCTTTAATCAATCCCTGTGAAAAAAATATTCCAATGTGACTGAGGCTATATTCTTATCTATCTCTAAGAGAAATCACTGTAATCTAGTACTTACTATTAGCAAAATTAGTTTAGACGTTTTCTGTATTTATGTGAGACTGTCCTGCAGCTTCTGAATGAAGAAAACTCCACAGAAGCTGTACTGCCCCAGAAACAGCCTACGATGAGGGAAGAAGAGCAGCCCACCCTAGAAGAAGTAAGAACAGCACTAAGGAAGATGAAGTTAGAGAAAGCAGCAGGCTCAGATGAGGTCACAGCAGATATGATAAAGATGCTGGGTGAGATAGGGGAGAAATGGCTCCTGAGGGTACTAATAGCAGTGTGGAGAGAAAGGCGTATCCCAGATGATTGAAGAATAAGCATACTCATGCCAGTGTACAAGAACAAAGGGGACATCCACAACTGTGGGTAGTACAGAGGTATCAAACTCATATCACATTGCATGAAAGTTCTGCAGAGGGTGACTGATAAATGGATATGCAGAGTAGTAGAATGTAAGATGGGAGATGAGCAGTTTGGATTCAGATCAGGATGCAGCACAATTGACCCGATGTTTGCAGTGAGACAGATACTTGAGAAGAAGCTAGAGTTGAGGAGAGAGTCCAACTGGGCATTACTAGACTTGGAGAAAGCATATGACAAGGTCCCAAGAAAGCTGATCTGGGCAGTACTGCGGTGGTTTGAAGTCCCAGAAACATTGGTAGAATTAGTGCATGCTATGTACAAGGACCCAATGACTCAAGTACGAACAGTGTTCGGCCTCACAGAGGGGTTCCCAGTGGGAATGGGTGTACATCAGGGTTCAGCTCTGAGCTCACTGCTGTTCAAACTGGTGATGGACTACATTAGCAAACAGGTTGGAGGGGAGGGATCAACAAAGCTGCTGTATGCAGATGATGCGGCAGTGCAGACAGACTGAGACAGAACTTCAGCAAAGGATAGGAGAATAGAATGCAAATCTGAAGGCACATGGGATGAAACTAAGCACAGATAAGACTGTGATAATGGCAGCAAATTGAGGAAATCAGAAGAATCTGAGTATAGAGATAGAAGAGAAAATAGTGGAACAGGTAAAAAGCTTCAAGTATCTGGGAGGGGTAGTTGAGGAGAAGGGTAGTCTGAATGAAGAAGTCAAAACAAGAATCAGAGGGGCTGCAGTCAATTGGCATAGATATCAGGAGTAGTCTATGACAGAAGAATGCCAAAGAAGCTGAAAAGTAAGGTGTACAAGGCAGTGGTGTGAACAGTACTACTGTATGATACAGAAACCTGGGCAGTAAAGACAAAACAGTTAAAGAAGCTAGAGGTGATTGAAATGAATTACCTGAGAAAGGTGGTAGGATGCACATTGTGAGACAGGTGAAGAAATTAGGACATAAGAGCAGAAGCCAAAGTAGCTCCAATTGCAGAAAAGATCAAAGAGAACAGATTACAATGGTTTTGGCACATGTGTAGAAAAGTAGAAGACAATTTGGAGAGGAAAATTTGGGATTGACAGGAAGAAGGTAAGAGGAAGTGAGGACAGCCAGCAAAGAGGTGGATGGATTGTATGAAAAAAGATCTGCGACAGTCAGGCATGAATGTTGAAGAAGGCAGGAGTGTGGCACTGAATCGAGAGAGTTGGTGACAATTAACATGATACCCCAATCCTATGTAGAAAAATGGGAAGAAAGGGGGGCTGATGATGATGGTGATGCTATGCAATGTTGTTTTAAAGTATTTCCTGTAATTTTGACCTCTGTTATCACTTTATTGAGTTACTGAGTATTGTCTTGTTCTTTTATTATTTATTATTAAATATATTTAAACCTTTTAATCATGGCTGTTTTGTGTAGAGATATTTAAGCTCTTAGAGTACTTGCATATGTATTTGGTAACATTGTACAGGCCTCTCCTAAATAACCTTCAAGTCTTGGACACACTTACCATTTGGATAACAGTAACATTACACAGTAGAATTGGTCACCCTTTGTAAGGGCTGTATAGTATCTGATAAGGGTGGTTAGTAGCAGTGCTTTCTACCTTATAGTCTGAGAAGAAGGGGGCTTAGCTAGTGAACCTATGCCAGCCTTCCCCAGGAGCGTCTGTGTGTTTGTATATAAATCAAATCTCAAAGTGTGTGTGTGTGTGTGTGTGTGTGTGTGTGTGTGTGTGTGTGTGTGTGTGTGTGTGTGTGTGTGTGTGTGTGTGTCAGCTACTTGGGTAGGGACACAAAGCACTGGTTGGACCGAGAGGGTGCTGGAGGTTTTGGCTTGACCCCTCAGCTGAGATCTTAACCCTACAGCTGTGCCATTGGGGAGTCTTAATGGGGATCTGGAGAGAGAGGGGAGAAACCAGCCCCAAACTGACTGTGATCTCTGTGTGCTCTTAAAGGAAATTGTACTTTACTGTGTGTGTACTTGTCATCTTCCCAATGTGCATGTCCCTCACTGGTGTTAGTGGTGAGGATTGAGGCTCCTTGATTACTGGGTCAGTGCAGAGGCATCACATATTAATTGGTGACAGTGGTGGGATTGAGGTTTTTTGATTACTGGGCCAATACAGGGGCATCACATATTAATTGTTTGGCAGTGGTGGGATAGCCACATCACATATTAATTGGTTGATAGTGGTGAGACAGCCACATCACATATTAATTGGCTTGTATTGGTGTGGATATTGAACTCCTGTAGCTTGTGTACAGTGATCACTGATGGTGTTTTTGTACTCTAAATCAGCCACACAGTGAACATTCAGAGTTCATATCATAATTGTTTTATTTTGTTTTGTTAGCTTAGTTAGTCAGGGAGAAGAGGCAAGTGTGTCAGCAGAGGAGTATGGCAAGCTGACAAGGAGCCAGTTGGCTGAGATGTGCCAGGCTAAAGGACTGGTGCATGCCAACCTGACAAAGGCAGACTTGATTGAAGCTTTAGTCACAGCTGCATCAGAGAATAGCAACCAGGAGGATGATCAGACTGGCCATGGAGAAATCCATCTGGAGTTAAAGAGACTTCAGTTGGAGGCCAAACTTTTGGAAACAGAGGCAGCAGAGAGACTGATGCATCTAGAGACTGAGAAAATGAGAAATTGCTACGTCTGGAAGCTGAGGAGAAGGAGAGGCAGAGGCAACATGGAAATGAGATGCTGACTCTTCGCCGGAGTCATTGAGGTAATGAGAAAGGGAGTAACTGAAACCCAGAAGCAGCAAAGATCAGTATATTTCTTCCACAATTAACAGAGAAGGATAATTTTGATAGTTTCAGTCATATGTTTGAGAGGGTATGTAAACAATATAATGTTGACCAACGGCTCTGGGTACATTCCTGCCCCCCCCCTACTCCATGGTAAAGCTGTAACTGTAATGTCCAAACTGTCTGATAATGACCGCTAAATTATAATGTTGTAAAGAATTGTTTGCTAGAATTTTTTAACACCTGAAGCTTATAGGAAAAAGTTTTGTGAGCACAGACTCAAGGCAGATGAAAGTCTGTGTGAATATTTTACTGAACTAAGCAATTATTTTCATAGGTGGGTGAGTGGATGTCAGGTCACCACCTTTGAAGGTCTGGCAGACCTTTTGGTGAGAGAACAGGCCTTTAGCACTTTGCCTGAGGACATGAGAATCTGGTTAGCTGATAGACAATGCCTTACTGTAGATGAGTTGGGGAAGAAGGGAGACCTATACCTAGCAAGCAGGGCATCCCTGCACAGGAAAGGGACACCCAGTGCTGCTCATGAGTCTAAGGGAACCCATGGTGGACAGCCCAGACTGCCCCAACAGAATCTGCCTGTAGCAGGGGAAGCCATTAGTCCAGGTACATGTCCAGGACCTTGGGCTAAATGCTTTAAATGCAATCAGTGGGCCCATGTAGCATATAGATGTCCACAGAGACTAGGTGGGAGAGCCAGTAAGTGGGAATGACAAAATGCCAACAGTAGGTTGTTTTGAGACAACAAGGGTACCATCCTGCAGATGTCCTGATAGGGAATGATTTTGATAATGCGGTACCATATCTTCATGCAGTTACACACAGTCAGGCTTGGAGACAAGCATGTGGGTCTGATAGCCTGGGGGAGACCCAGACAGACCATACACTTGCAGCCAGGACTGGTGAGGTGGTTACTTCAGAGAGGGAGCTACCCTGTAGTAGTGAGACTGAAGGTGAGCAACAGCTGCTTGTGGGTACTGATGTTCCCTTGAACAGAGTGACTGCAAGGGCAGAGGTGAGTAGTAGTGCCCAGGCTGACAGTGAGGCACCGCTGTCAGAGGATGCCAGACTTCCTGTGGAAGAGGTGCTGGGAAGGGTTACAAAGAGAGAGTTGAGACAGACTCAGCTCTCAGACCCTACATTACAAGGCCTGAGAGATAGCTAGTGAGGCACCTGATTCTCATGGGAAGGTGGAATCTGTATACTGGGACAAAGGGTTACTGTATAGAGAGTGGACCCCTGAGGGAGGGCTAGAGGGTAAGAGAATACAGCAGTTGGTAGTGCTCAGAGTCTACAATATGGGACTTCTAACCACAGCCCATGATATTCCCTTTTCAGGCCATATGGACATAAAACGTACAAAGAGACATATTATGTAGAACTTCTATTGGCCTGGGATTTCCAGAGATGTAACAGGGTACCGCAGGATCTGTGAGCAGTGCCAAAAGGTAGGCAAGTCAGGAGACAAAGTGAAAGCTCCTTTGATGCCCTTGCCTGTGACTGAGGAGCCATTTCAGAGGGTAGCTATGTATACTGTGGGGCCTCTAAGTACCCCAATTCCACAGGGAAAAAGTATATCCTAGTGGTAGTAGATTATGCTACCAGATACCCTGAGGCAGTGGATCGGTCCTCCATTGAGGCAGAAAAGGTGGTAAATGCTTTGTTAGAGATTTTCAGCAGGGTAGGTTTCCCAAAAGAAATACCGACTGACATAGGTGCCAATTTCATGTCAGACCTACTGACTTGTCTGTGGAAGTACTGTGGGGTGAAGCACCTAAAGCACAGCCTACGATCCTCAGACTAATGGCCTTGTTGACAGGTTAAACTCTACACTCAAGATGATTCTACAGGCATTTGTAGACCAGTTTAAGAGGGACTGGGACAAATATTTGCCCAATCTGTTTGCTTACAGAGAGGTT
>NC_056735.1:37454430-37496930 GCF_019279795.1 Protopterus annectens
AGCCTTTCCAGTTGTTGTAGATGTCTTGTGAGGTACATACCAAAAGGTGGTTGTACTCTATAATGGGTTTAATGAGTGACGAGTAGAGGGCAACAATTACCTCTTTTTCCTGGATGAGAAACCTTTTGTGATGAGGTGTGCCACGTAGAAGGATTTCCTGACTACAATGGCGATGTGATTATCAAAGGAGAGACTACTGTCCACCTGTGTCCCAAGGTCTGTTATCACACTTTTGGTGTTAAGTTGACTACCGCCTATGTGGTAGTTCATGGGTACAGAGTTTTTACCAAAAGGGATGACAACGCACTTTTTGACATTGAGCTTGAGGCCATGGCTTTGACACCAGGCATCTGTCTCAGTGAGGCCCTTTTGTAGATTGTCCATATTGTTAGGCTCCTAGTTTGCAGTCATCTGTGAACTTCATTAGCCAAAGACCTTCTGTGTTAGCCTGTACTTTAGAGAAGTAGATACCAAACAGGATAGGACCCAGGACTGAACCCTGTGGTCCTCCACTTGTCACTGGTCTGAAGTTGGATTTGGAGTCTGCTACTTTCACAGTGGGTTCTGTCAGTGAGCTAGTTGGCAACACATCTTATGACATAGGGATTTATACCTAGTTTAGTGAGTTTATCTATAATTCCAAAGTAGGGGATGGTGTTGAAAGCCTTGGTGAGATCTAGATAGGCTGTGTGAACCACCTTACCCTTATCTATGGCTTTGGTGACTGCGTCAAAGAAGTCTATCAGGTTTAGGAGACATGATCTGCCTTTTACAAACCCAAACTGGTTGTACCCTAAAATGTTCCAGTGTATCAAGAAATGAGGAGTGGGAATCCTGGGGCATGGTGGGGGATCTGTAGCAAGCTACAGTTTGGATTATGGTCTTGCCCAGAGTTAGTTGCACTTGGATAATCTCGGATGCATTATGCTGAGGAACTAGCCTGGAGGTGTGGATAACCTTAATGAATATGGACATGCCTCCACCTTTAGTGTTTCAGTCCAGGTTAGGAGGCTGAAAGGTGTGGTATGAATTATTGCCTGATAATGCAGGGGTGCTCTCTGAAGCCTTGAACAAGGTCTCAGTCACTGGACAGATGTCGATGTTCTCCAATTTCAAGAGTGCCTCAAGTGAGCACATTTTGAGGTTTAGACTTCCAGTATTGAGTAGCATTACCCTCAGATTTTGCTTGCTTGTACCTGTTACAGTGGAGAATTTGTCATTTGAGCCTTGCCTAAAAAAGGCACTATAGGGCTGGCAAGCATCTGGAATCCCAAGGGCGACAGGTGCAGGCCATCTCTGGCAAAGCATCGTGGTCTGTCAATCATTTCATCCCAGGCAGACAGATACTGGATCCCTTCAGAATGATACCAGAAGCTTAGCCAATTGTTTGAAGTCAATCATTTTGTCCTTGTGCTGTGGTATCATTCTGGGTGATGGCAGGATGCTACTCAGGGCTAGGGTCATACCTGCCTGGGATGCAAGATCAGAGAGCTCCTCCATGTCTCTTTTCATGTAGCCCAGGGAGGTACATCTCAGGTCATTCACACCAACATGGACAATGACAAAGTCATATCTGTAGTTGTGGAGTGACCGGAGTGTGTGTGTTATGTGGAGGATCCTGGCACCTGACAGGCAGCTGATAGTAATTTTCTCCTTGTTTAGCCTGGTGAGTGGAACATCAGTGTGCCTGACTATAGAGTCACCTATGACTAGAGTGTTGGGTACGTTGTTATGCCTTATGGGCTGTGGTTGAGTGGCACACTGAGTTTGTTTGTTATGTGAATTTAGGTTGTGCTGGGGGGTGGAGGTTGCTTGCATTTCTGCTTTGGAGGTCTCTGTTGCTTGGGCACATTTTTATTGAGAGCCTCCGTGAATGTAGGTGTGTGTTTTGGTGGTGAAGGTTTCGAGGGACTATGTGATGAGTGTGGTGTGGTGCAAGTGTTTACCCTCTCCTCTTCACTGTCTAGTCCAATCTTGGGTGAAGAGAGCTTTGCTTCCAGTTTGGCTATATAAATGCATCTCTTACAGGTTGTTGTGTTGAGTGGTAGGAGGAGAGGGTTGTCTGTGTACTTATGGTATTGCTGCATTGCCCTAAGATGCCCAGATTCATCATGTAGACAGGAGAAACACCTTGAGCTGACCCATAGACATGCCTGGATAGGTGCTTATTTATTAAGCACTAAAAACTGTTTTCCTGTAGACAAGTGAGGAAAGTTGAGTGCTGTAGTAATTTGTAGCTTATTTAGTGCTTACAACGAGTTCTGAACAAGTGCTAAGCTGAAAGAAACAGATTTGAGTGCTAAAAACTAAAAAAAAAAAAAACTGGCTAGTTCTAAGGGAAAATTTGAAGAGCAGACTTTATGGCACTGGGAATAGTTTAACCCTAGCTAAGCAGCGATGCATGAAGTGTATTTTTTTTTAATATAGCAGTAGCAAATGAGCAAACTGATTTAAACAAATTAACCAATAAAAAGCTCAAGACTGAGCCCCGTTCCAGCAGTCTTCGATCAGACAAGTTCTAACTGCACACTCCTGCCACTAGGGTGCAAGGGAACTTTCTCCAAAAAAGATGGCCTGGATTAGTGCTCAAGTTATACAAACAAGGATAGATTCAGCAGGCTTGAATCTAGTCTATGCTACAGCAAACATGGTGCACCAATTTCAGAAAGAAACAGTTCAAATAAGCAGGCACAATAAGCCTTTAACCAGGAATTACCAGCTCAGAAGGGCAGAATCTAGCCTCTCCTCCCACAACAGTGCAGACCACAAACCTTCTTAAAGTAAAATAACTGGCCTGAAGCCCAAGTGCTTAAACCAGAACTAATACACTTTTAGAATAACAGACACTGAGCCTTCAATCAGCAATTCCCAACTTAGAAGGATGTAAGCTACCTGTCCTGCCACAACAGTGCAGACCACAAACCTTCTTAATGTAAAACAACTGGTCTGAACCCCAAGTACTTAAACCAGCAGGCATAGAATAACAGTTACAATTTAATCAGGCTACTACCAAGCAGTAATAAATGCAACAGAATAAATACAATTGAGTACTTTTAAGAAGAGGCAAAAGCAAGATAGGGTAATAAAGTAGGAAGAAACACAAACACAGTAAAAGCAGATGAATAAAGTACAATTTGTTTTGTTAGTAAAGTGCAAGGAGAGAGGAAGTGGGTTAACCTTCTCAAACGTTCTCTCTGTATTAAGTAGATGAACACTAGACTGGGAGGGGTGTCCCAGATCAAATTTACAGTAGGGACAGGCAACTGCAAAGCCACCAACTATAACAACACCACAAGAATAGGGTGGGAGGGAGGGGGTAACCAGTTTCAGGACAGATGAGAACAGAAATCTGTGCCAGAAAATATATAAAATAATTCAGTCAGGCAAAAAAAAAATATTTCAGTCAGGCAAAATTAAGACAATACAGAACTCTGAAAGGTTAAAATGCCAAGAAATATACTTATCAATCAGCTATATATTTCCGGATTGTTTGAGAATCACACTTCAGCCAGAACACCAGGAGTTTCCAAACAATGTATGCAAGAATTTACAAACAGAAACTATTTTTAAATCAGCAAGCCTTGAAGCAATCAGATAACACAAAAGCTGTTATATATATATATATATATATATATATATATATATATATATATATATACATATGTATACATACTACACACACACACACACACACACACACACACACACACACACACACACGCACACACACACACACACTTTGAGGTCTGGTTTGTATACACACACACACACACACACACACACACACACACACACACACTTTGAGGTCTGGTTTGTATACACACACACACACACACACACACACACACACACACACACACACACACACACACACACACACACACTTTTAGGTCTGGTTTGTATACACACACACACACACACTTTGAGGTCTGGTTTGTATATACACACACACACACACACACACACACACACACACACACACACACACACACACACACACACACACACTTTGAGGTCTGGTTTGTATATATACACACACACACACACACACACACACACACACACACACACACACACACACACACACATATTTATATATGTATCTCCTTCGGCATTCTCTTAATGATGCCTTCTGAACTGTACAGTTCTTTCTCTGATATTTTCTTGCCTCTCTATCTTTCCATCTTTTCCTTGTTAGCATGGGGAAACAGGTCTAGCCTAGAATGAAGGGTGAAAAAGTAGACAGGGTTTCAAGAATAAAACACTATACTGCTCAGACAAGCTCCACGTGGGTTTACAGAGTGGTCCTAGCAGCAGGGAACTCAGAAAAGCGACTACCTTCTGGATTTAAGTATCTTTGCTTTTTTTTCACTTGAAATAGCTTCTGTAGCTTACCTTGAACTAGCCTGAACTATTTTTTAACTGATTGCTGCATTATTTTAAAATCTGCACTTAAAGTTACATTTTAGTCGAATTTGATCGAAAGTTTGCTTGTTTGTTTGTTTAATTTAACTGTGGAGGCTGCCCACTAAAGTGTGCTAGCCTGTGTAACTAATTTATCACTGTTTCTGCATTTTCTGTGTGTTTCTACCAAAAAAACAAAAAAATAATCCTTGTTTTCCTGCCTTCCTCGACTAGTTTAGACCAGTTTACAGGCATTGCTGTATTCTGGGCTGTGGTGTAGTTCCTGTGTTGTCCATTACCTTACTTGGATAGAAGGAAGTTTCTTTGCTCACCAGTGGGAGTGGGGAGCCTTGAGCAGCCTACCTGTCCTTGGGGGAAGTGACCTCAGCACAAGAAGCTGTAGTAATTGGTTGTTTGGGACCATTTCTAGCTCTTTTGTAGTTCACTGTTTAAAATCCGCCTCTGGGCCTTTTTTTCTGGCTATACTGCTCAGACAAGCTCCATGTGGGTTTACAGAGTGGTCCTAGCAGCAGGGAACTCAGAAAAGCGACTACCTTCTGGATTTAAGTATCTTTGCTTTTTTTTCACTTGAAATAGCTTCTGTAGCTTACCTTGAACTAGCCTGAACTGTTTTTTAACTGATTACTGCATTATTTTAAAATCTGCACTTAAAGTTACATTTTAGTCGAATTTGATCGAAAGTTTGCTTGTTTGTTTGTTTAATTTAACTGTGGAGGCTGCCCACTAAAGTGTGCTAGCCTGTGTAACTAATTTATCACTGTTTCTGCATTTTCTGTGTGTTTCTACCAAAAAAAAACAAAAAAGTAATCCTTGTTTTCCTGCCTTCCTCGACTAGTTTAGACCAGTTTACAGGCATTGCTGTATTCTGGGCTGTGGTGTAGTTCCTGTGTTGTCCATTACCTTACTTGGACAGGAGGAAGTTTCTTTGCTCACCAGTGGGAGTGGGGAGCCTTGAGCAGCCTACCTGTCCTTGGGGGAAGTGACCTCAGCACAAGAAGCTGTAGTAATTGGTTGTTTGGGACCATTTCTAGCTCTTTTGTAGTTCACTGTTTAAAATCCGCGTTTGCACGGCTTTGCGCGGTTGTGCGCATAGCACAGCGCCGGTTAAACAAGGTTAAACTTTTTCTGGCTCCGCCAAGTCTGCTCTTCAAATTTTCCCTTAAGGAAGCTCTACTCTTAGTATAACCAGACTACTCACTGTATTATAAGCCTAGCACTTGTTCTCAATACTTCTCTACTAAGTAAGCACTCTCGTACTAAGTAAAGCACTACATCTACTTACCACCCCTGTGAATAGCCACTTCCCTTAAAGGTATACCACTCCCTTATACTGTTCTAGCATGTCGAGTGGTAGATTACTGGTGTCTCCAGTTCAGCTGGTCAATCTGGGTATCTTGAGACAATGCTACAATTGTCTCATGTACACAGACAACCCTCTCCTCCTCCCAACAAACAGAAATACATGTGAGAGATGCAACTATATAGCCAAATTGGAGGCTGAACTCTCTCAACTCAGGGCTGGCATGACCAGACAGGAGGAGATGGCAACCACACACACAACAATCCCAGTCCCACATAGACCTACCACAACTGCAAACCAAACACATAAAAACACAAAGACATACTCGGAGGCTCTAATAAAAAACTTACCAAAACAACAGAGGCTCCCAAAGCAGACATCCAAAAATCCACCACCTCAAAACAAAACACATGCAACACATACTTCAATAAATCAGTGTGTCGACCAATCATAGCCCTTAAGGCCAAACACCTTGCCTGATACACTAGTAATAGGTGACTCCATAGTCAGACACACTGATGTCCCACTGACCAGGCTGAACAAGGAGAAGGTGACTGTGAGCTGTCTATCGGGAGCTAGGATCCGCCACATAACACACGCACTCAGGTCACTCCAAAGCAAGTACAAATATGACTCCGTCATTGTCCATGCTGGTGTGAATGACCTGAGATGTACCTCCCTGGACTACATGAAAAGAGACATAGAGGAGCTCTCCGATTATGTAGCCCAGGCTGGTATGACCCTGACCCTGAGCAGCATCTTGCCCTCACCAAGAATGATACCACAATACAAAGACAAGATGATCAGCTTTAACAATTGGCTCAAGTGCTGGTGTCATTCTAAGGGGATCCAATGTCTGTCTGCCTGGGATGATATGTTGGACAAGCCACGCTGCTTCGCAAGGGATGGATTACACCTGTCACCACTGGGCTTCCGGATATTGGCTAAGGCTCTTGCCACCCCCATAATGCCTTTTTTAGGTAAGGCTCAAAAGACAAACCCACCTCCTTAGAAAACAAAAATGGAAAAAAACTAAGGGTAATGCTGCTCAACGCCAGAAGTCTAAATCTCAAGATGCAGGCACTTGATGCACTCCTCAGCAAGGAGAACATCGACGTCTGTGCAGTAACTGAAACCTGGTTCAAGGCTCCTGAGAGCACCCCAGCGCTACCAGGCTATACCTCGTATCATGCTTTTCGGCCCCAAAACCCGGGCCGAACCACAAGGAGGGGAGTGTCCATATTCATAAAGGACACCCACACCTCCAGGTTAGTAGCAACACATGAAGCATCAGAGACCATACAGGTGCAACTAACCATAGGCAAAACTGCTATACAACTGGTAGCATGTTACAGACCACCCTCCCAATCTCAAGAACCCCACTCAGCCTTCCTGAAGACATTGGAGGATATGAATGTATCACAAAATACCATCATACTGGAAGACTTCAACTACCCAAACATAGAGTGGGTACATTATTCTAGTCCTAATACCCTAGCCCAAAGGTTCCTGGAATTCATAAATTCAAATGCACTGGAACAACTAGTCACCTCTCCCACTAGCGGAGATAATATACTAGACCTGATCATCACAAACATGGGGACAAAATGCTCCACACCAGAAGTATACCCCTCACTAGTGAGATCGGACCACAAACTAATCACCCTGGATATACATATCCCACCTCCACCCCCAGCACAAAAGACCACAGTGAAAAACTTCTCAAAAGCAGACTTCACTCTTCTTAAGACTGAGATGGTATCCTTTAAGCCCACTGTGCCAGTGGATACCACATCCCACAATGCCAAATCCTTCACAAATGCTTTCTATGGACATCTCCAAGAATGCATGGATCATGCAATCCCAAACAAATCCAAGTCCCTCTCCACCAAATGTAAGCGTCCTGTCTGGTGGACCTCAGCCATAAACAAATTGTATAACAAAAGAAGGAAGCTACTGCACGTCAGAGCGAAATCCCATGAAGGGAAGACATCTCTGATCAACATTAGCAGAAAACTACGTTCTCTCATAAAAACATCCAAGGGAAACTTTGAGAGAAAAATCGCTAAGGACACTAAAGATAACCACAAAGTCTTCTTCAGCTATGTTAGAAACCTGGGCGGAAACCCTCAGATATGCTCAGAGTTGGTTCACAACAACAAAAATACACTGAACCCACAGATATTGCTAACATTCTGGCTGACAGGTTCAGTGCAAATTTCTCCCCTCCTTCACCCCCAAAAGAAGAAATACTTATCCCAGCTGAATGTAATCTCCCTGTCATCTTAGATGTCCAAGTGAGAACCACCCTAAACAAAGCAAAAAACACAGCATCAATGGGACCTGACGGTATCCCAGGGTGCGTGTTACGTGAACTCCAAGAGGAGCTAAACCCACACATAAAAATGCTATTTAACCTTAGCCTTACTTCGGGATATGTACCTGAACACTGGCGTACAGCAACAGTGGTCCCACTCCACAAGGGGGGTGCGTCTACAGACCCTGGAAACTACCGCCCCATAAGCTTAACTAGCCTGGTCTGCAAAGCTATGGAAAGAATCATTATGGAACTCATAAACAGAGACATAGGGGACCTACAGACACTTGACCCCACCCAGTTCGGCTTTGTAAAGGGCAGATCCTGCCTTTTAAACCTGGTTGACTTTTTCGAAACAGTCGCTAGAGCCATTGATGAGGGCAAAGCAGTCCATACAGCATACCTGGACTTGGCTAAGGCCTTCGACACAATACCGCACTCAGGCATCATAGATAAGCTAAACAGCTTAAAAGTAAACCCTTATGTCACTAGATGGGTTGCAAACTGGCTAAAGGACAGAACCCATAAAGTTAAAATCGCTGGAGCAATGTCAGACTCAAAGCCAGTCACAAGTGGTGTCCCACAGGGATCTGTCCTGGGACCCCTCTTGTTCGGCATTTATTTCTCAGATGTTAAAGCAAACATGGGAGGGCTGTGGCTGACAAAGTTTGCAGATGACTGCAAACTAGGCGCCATAGTTGATACACCAGCAGACACACACATCCTACAAAAGGCCTCACTGAACGGACAACTGGTGCCGTAGTCACGGCCTTAAACTAAATGCCAAAAATGTATAGTCATCCCTTTTGGAAAAAACAAAGTACCCACAAATTATCACATAGACAGCAACCCACTGAGTACGGAAAAAGTAATCAGAGACCTAGGGACCCAAATAGACAGCGACCTCTCATTTGACACCCACGTTGCCAAAGTGGTTAGAAAAACATTCTACCTTGCACACCTCATCATGAAGGGATTCACATCCAGATCCAAGGATGTCATTGTACCCCTATATTCCTCCCTCATCAGACCCATGATTGAGTACAATGCCCCATTTGGTATGTACCTCACCCGGCATTTGCAACAGCTGGAGAGACCACAAAAGTACCTCACCAAAAGGATCAAGGGTCTCCAACATATGTCTTATTCTGCCAGACTAAAGAAACTTCAGCTCTATTCAGTAGCATACCGCCTGCTCAGAGGTGATCTCTGCCTGACGTACAAGGCCATGTCCAATCAGGATCTAATGGACATGCTCCACCTCAAAAAATCCAAATCCATCAGGACCACGAGAGCTAAAGACTTAAACCTCGGCACAAGTATGAATAGGACATGCTGGAGGGATAGATTCATAACCCAGAGGCTTCCCATGCTTTGGAACAGGATCCCAGTTCGTATTAGGCAGAGCCCCTCACTGACTCTCTTCAAGAGAAATCTTGATGAGTGGATGGGAGATCGTAAGTTTACCCCAGGGGTCACATCTGTGTCACTGCTAGACAGGGGCATAGTAAACTAATTCTATTATATAAGGGGACCTTCATTGTGTCACTACTAGACAGAGGCACAGTATTCTAGATTTATTCTGTACATTTTTGTACCATTTCATGGGGTGGCAAAAGCCACATCACTATGGCTAGGCTTACAAATGCCCCAGGGCAGATAGCCTAGTACTATACTATGAAACTATGAAACTATGAAACTAAATAGGCAGGAACTGACAGCAGCCAACATAATTAATGCTAAGTCACGGTGCCTTACACCTGAGATCCAGGCAGAACACCATCTAGGCTACAAATGTACAATAAAAATAAGGCTCCAGTGGGAAGGAGAGCAAATTATGGAAAGCCATTCCTAAGACTCTCTGTAGTCATATCATAAGGTGGAAGGAGGCTGTGGCACTCGCTTCAAGGCAGTAAATACCAAAACACAGTGAAAGTTCCCTGCACTAATCAGCTTTACAAACAGGCATAGCACAGAGAAGGCTCATATATGAACATTTCTTTGGGACCTCTCTCACTCAACTTAAACGCTCTTTGTAGCTAGAAGTACAGCTGGCTCAACCTGCACCCTGTACCAGTACCATGAACCAGCACTCCACCCCCTCAGCTCTTTAAGTAAAGAGCAGAAAAAAACACACATATTACTGTAGTAATCTGATTTCTACAGTGTAATGATTGACTTAGCTTATTACAGATCTAATTACTGTAGTAATCTGATTTCTAGATTCTGATTGACTTAGCTTACTACAGATCTAAGCTCTCCTCAGCTTTCCAGCTTTTCCATTGAAGAGCAAAAAAAAAAAAAAGGATGTTCCTTTTACTGGCACACGCACATCCTCCTGCCTGCCCAGCCAATCAGGTCCTGTTTCGTGTTGCCCTGCTGCAATCCTCCTCCATTTTATTAAATAACAATAATATCTTATTATTATTGTTATAAACTGTTGCAAACTACTTGCTACAAATGTATGGAGTAGCACAACACTCACATTTTACTTAAAAAAAATCTGTAGCACACAGTTGCTGCAGTTTATACCCTGCCTGTATGGAGCAGTACAGTGGAAAGGGTTTTTTTTTATTTTAATCTGTAGCAATGTCACAAGCAGTTGCTACAGTTTAGACAACACATGACACCCTACAGTACTCAGGTTTGACCACCCACGCTACCGGCTTTTAAACTTGCAGGACTAGTGTGATTTATGTTAAGCAATGTGCAATATTTTAATGTGTTGTATCTGTTTGTTTGGAACAGAGGTTAAATACATTGTGCAACCATCTTTTTATCACAATCAGATGTCTGAATTTACATAGAAGTGGCTATAACTGCTTGGTGGGGGCTGACTGGCTGAAAGTAACTAACTCTCGTCACTTACCCACTTTAACAATCATCTGTCAGAAAAAAAGAAGGAATAGAATGCATCTCAGACTACTGGGATCTTGTGAGCATCTGTGCTATATAGTGGATTTTGACAAAGGCTTAGTACCTGTCTCTGCCCTGAACCCCACCTAGATTAAAACTACTCTGCTCATAGATGCAAAAAAAAGGTTGTGTGGGATGCTGGGGGCAATGTCATTATTTCTTCAACATCTCTAACAAACCTCAAAGATCACTATATTTTGTGTGAGATTGGGTGGGGGTTGGGAGAACACTAGTCACCAGTTGACCGATCATTTTCACTCAAAGACGTTGATGGAATTCTGTGCAAAATCTTTAACCACATAAAGCTCTGCTATAAAATCTCTAATCTATTCACTCTTGAAGAAAGCCCTGATCATCAGTTTACTGCACTGTGTCTACATTTACAATGAATTTGCATTGCAACACAGACCACCTACAGATTTGCAGGTTTATTTTCATTGCAGATAACAAGTCACCAGGATAAGCATGATTCTTAATGACCATCAGAGTTACAGCACATTGTCTTGTCTCGAGAGTTCAGTGAGTAGATCTGGATACTGTACAGAAGCCACGTTTTCAGAGGGAGACACTAAAGCTTGCTTAAATGCAACCATACTGATTAGCAGAGCAGCTCAAGTAAAGAAAGAGATGCAGTCGTTAGACATCCACATACCAGGTATTATGAGTTCAGAATGCATACTTCTGTGTACATTACACCCCCCTTAAGATTAATGTTTGCATTAACCTAATATACACAATGGTATGTTTCTCACTGTACACTATACTGCAGACTAATGAAGTCAATGATTCACTATCACATTTCACACTTACGACATTGATTTTACAACATGTACAAAGCAATGTAAAGAGCTCTATCGTTACTATAGCAACATATAATGTAACCATTCCATTGATTTACCTATTTACTTATTTGAATTTGATTACAGATGACTGATTTCAGTCTCACCCCAGTAGAGAATCACACAATAAAATAAAGAGACATATCATTATGTAGTGCAGATTAACAGATGCAATGCAATTAAAAAATTAAATTAAAAGGATTCATGAGTGATGTAACATAGAAAGTAGACTAAACAGTAAAATACATACAATGTCCACTGGGTTGCAGTGGGTACATACAAATATTAATATGCACTCGTAGCAGATATTTGAGTAAACTTTTCAGTGAATGTGGAATTAATGAAGGAGAAGGATGGCACATGGAAGTCAGAGAGATAATGGCAGGTTTAGGTAATGTGATCAGATAAATTACATTGGCATTTAGTTTTTATATGAAGCTATGCTTTCAGCTGTGAGTGAAATTCAGGGTAGGAAAATGTGTCTTTAATATGGAATAAGATTGATACATAGTTTGGGAGAAGCAGTGATCTGTGCACTGGAGTTTTGTTTGATGGCCTCCAGTGTAGGTACTGAGTGGTCAAAGCTCCACATTAGTAAGATGGGAGTTCTGTTACTAATTTGGCTGCTAGTGGCTACCAATGCTACCAGTACAATGCTATCAGGATTTTTGGTTATACTGTCATATCTCATGACATAACAGTCTCTATGAAATGAGGATTGCAGTCGGTAGGCACCTTAGGCAGCTACTCTGCATCGGAACAGTTATCACTAACTGACCTGGATAATGGGACATTAAGTGGAACACAGTCTCTCTGAACATTCCTATTGGAATCACAGTCTTCATAGTCTACAAAGTTACACTTTAGCAATTGTAGAGCAACACAGTGTCAACCTTGCAGTTTCTCAGAAGTGAACAGTTTGATTCTGTACAGGTATTTATGTCTGCTTTATAACAAAAAACCTGCCTTTGTTCTTGTGACACCCGTGCACATTGGGAAGGATAACAAGTACACACACAGGAAAGTACAATTTAACACCAGTGAGGGGCGTGCACATTGGGAAGGATAACAAGTGCACACACAGTAAAATACAATTTAACACCAGTGAGGGGCGTGCACATTGGGAAGGATAACAAGTGCACACACAGTAAAGTACAATTTAACACCAGTGAGGGGCGTGCACATTGGGAAGGATAACAAGTACACACACAGGAAAGTACAATTTAACACCAGTGAGGGGCGTGCACATTGGGAAGGATAACAAGTACACACACAGTAAAGTACAATTTAACACCAGTGAGGGGTGTGCACATTGGGAAGGATAACAAGTACACACACTGTAAAGTACAATTTAACACCAGTGAGGGACGTGCACATTGGGAAGGATAACAAGTGCACACACAGTAAAATACAATTTAACACCAGTGAGGGGCGTGCACATTGGGAAGGATAACAAGTGCACACACAGTAAAGTACAATTTAACACCAGTGATTGGCGTGCACATTGGGAAGGATAACAAGTACACACACAGTAAAGTACAATTTAACACCAGTGAGGCGTGCACATTGGGAAGGATAACAAGTACACACACAGTAAAGTACAATTTAACACCAGTGAGGGGCGTGCACATTGGGAAGGATAACAAGTACACACACAGTAAAGTACAATTTAACACCAGTGAGGGGCGTGCACATTGGGAAGGATAACAAGTACACACACAGTAAAGTACAATTTAACACCAGTGAGGGCTGTGCACATTGGGAAGGATAACAAGTACACACACAGTAAAGTACAATTTAACACCAGTGAGGGGCATGTACATTGGGAAGGATAACAAGTACACACACAGTAAAGTAAAATTTAATACCAGTGAGGGGCGTGCACATTGGGAAGGATAACAAGTACACACACAGTAAAGTACAATTTAACACCAGTGAGGCGTGCACATTGGGAAGGATAACAAGTACACACACAGTAAAGTACAATTTAACACCAGTGAGGGGCGTGCACATTGGGAAGGATAACAAGTACACACACAGTAAAGTACAATTTAACACCAGTGAGGGGCGTGCACATTAGGAAGGATAACAAGTACACACACAGTAAAGAACAATTTAACACCAGTGAGGGGCATCCACATTGGGAAGGATAACAAGTACACACACAGTAAAGTACAATTTAACACCAGTGAGGGGCGTGCACATTGGGAAGGATAACAAGTACACACACAGTAAAGTACAATTTAACACCAGTGAGGGCGTGCACATTGGGAAGGATAACAAGTACACACACAGTAAAGTACAATTTAACACCAGTGAGGGGCGTGCACATTGGGAAGGATAACAAGTACACACACAGTAAAGTACAATTTAACACCAGTGAGGCATGCACATTGGGAAGGATAACAAGTACACACACAGTAAAGTACAATTTAACACCAGTGAGGGGCGTGCACATTGGGAAGGATAACAAGTACACACACAGTAAAGTACAATTTAACACCAGTGAGGGGCGTGCACATTGGGAAGGATAACAAGTACACACACAGTAAAGTACAATTTAACACCAGTGAGGGGCGTGCACATTGGGAAGGATAACAAGTAGACACACCGTAAAGTACAACTTAACACCAGTGAGGAGCGTGCACATTGGGAAGGATAACAAGTACACACACAGTAAAGTACAATTTAACACCAGTGAGGGGCGTGCACATTGGGAAGGATAACAAGTACACACACAGTAAAGTACAATTTAACACCAGTGAGGGGCGTGCACATTGGGAAGGATAACAAGTAGACACACCGTAAAGTACAACTTCCTTTAAGAGCACACAGAGATCACAGTTAGTCTGGGGCTGGTTTGTCCCTTTTTTTCCAGATCCCCAATAAGACTCCCCAGTGGCACAGCTATAGGGTACAGATCTTAGCCGAGTGGTCAAGCCAAAACCTCCAGCACCCTCTCTGTCCAACCAGTGCTTCGTGTCCCTGCCCAAGTAGCTGAGACACACTTTGAGATATGAATTATATACAAAGACACAGATACACCTGGGGAAGGCTGGCACAGGTTCTCCAGCTATGCCTCCCCTTCTGCCTAAACTATAAGGTAGTGCTGACTGCCACCAACCACTATTATCAGCTACTACAAAGGCCCTTACCAAAGGGTGTCCAATTTTACTGTGCAATATTATTATTATCCAATTAGTACATGTGAAGAACAGCAAGGCTATTGGAGTGGCTTGGTAGAGGATCACCAGATACATGCAAGTACTCTAGACCTTAAATTATCTCTACACAAAACAGCCACAGCTGAAAGGTTTAAAAATTATTTAATAATAAATAATAAAATCACAAGACAATACTTACTACTTCAACACAATGACATTACAGAGTTCAGAAATCACAGGAAATACTTTTAAAACAATATTGAAGGATAATCTGACATAAATATAGAAAACAGCTAGACTAATCTGGCTGTATTCCTATCTATCTCTAAGAGAAATCACTGTTCTAAATACTACTTATATACAGAGCAAACAAGTGCTGGTGAGTGGATGTTCTTACTAGATCCAAGACAAGACACAAAATGCTCTCTTTTCTTTCTGAGATAGCCCTTAAATTGATAATACACAGTACTTCTAAGTCATTTCAGATTACATCATTCTAGACACCTCTGCTGAAGTTCCTCAGGCTCACAAAACTCAAAATTTAACAAATCTTTGTAATCTTGCACCTGCCAGGAAGCTGCAGTAATAAAGGACACTTTACATGTAAAATCTAGTAATTATCTCTGTCTTAAAACAATAGAAAGAATTTGCTAGCCCAGACATCCTGTCTCTGAGATTGAGATCAAACACAGTTGTAGAATTCTTTACTTAACAGCTTTCTTCCAGCAGGGTGCACTGTGGTTACATTTTTGAAGCTCAGTACAACATATAGTTTAATCATAACATATAGTTCTCTTTACATTTGTAAAACAAGCCTGTGGATTATATTAATATTTACAAATGACATAGAATTATTTACAAAATTCTATGACAGGGCTGGCAGCCCATGAGTTTTTCACAGTTCTAACGTCTAAAACACAGGACCTTGGAGTATTGGACATTTTCACAGCAGCAGCTTCTGGATGTAGAACATTTCATTGATTTCAGTACTGATAGGTAGTTGTCTGATCATAAAAAAAATATTTTTTTCCCTGTACAGCATTTTACAAGACTTAAGCAGAAAGGATCAATTCTAGCTGAAGTAACACTGAGATAGTGTCAGCTTAGTCCTCATTTTCCTGCCCATAAATAGCTGAGAAAGTGATAACCGTATCAGATGCCAAGTTATAGTTTTATACTGAAGAAGTGTCAGATTACAGACATCTTTAGTGAAATCACAGGGGTGATAAGATTGGGTCTCTGATCATAACCATATCATTATGTGATTGAGACATGGATGCCAAGAAATTCACATTGAGAGTGAAGCTCCAGAGGTAAATCTTGGTGCTGATGGTGAAAACACATAAAAATTAGGATTGTTGAGACCCATCCATTACTCTTTGTAGTGTATGAAGTTTTATCTACTTCATTTACTACCACCAGTTATAAAAGAGAAAAAAGAGCAAAGTGCTTTACCAACTTTGAAAGCCATCAAAGCAGTTAGTAAATGTTGTTGCACAAACAGCATATAAATATAATTGGAGGAAAAGGTCAGGGATAATTTTTAAATATTGCTCTAGTTAAGTTACTTAACAGAATTTCGGAAGTTCCACAGACAGAATATTTAGCAAGATATTCGGGGACAGCTGAGAGTGAAGGAAAGTCCTTTGCAAGAGACCTGATCATAACAGGTCCAGCAACAAAAATCAATTACAGGTTACTAGAGGCAATAACACTGCTGGAGAAGCACTATTCTCTAGTGCTATTGCCAAATTATGGAACACCCTCCCCCCACAATAACCTCTCTACCATCATGCACCCACTTGAAAGCTTTACTTAAAGTGCACCTAAAAACATGCTGGCTATGCCCTTGTAACTCTCCTCTCTAACTTCTCCCACTCCATCTACCCTCTACCTCTCTTCCACCCCACAAATTACCTTTGATTACAGCAAACTCTGATACTTCCATACCTATCTACTTATTATATGGCAGTAACTTCTTACTGTAACAATTGTTAATATCTGCTATTACTTCATGGATAGAACAGATGCCAGTTATCTACTGAATGTACTATGTTCTTCATCTGTAACTATGTTTGCAATATTTTAATTGCTAGGATTCTTCATCTGTAACTATGTCTGTAATATTTTAATTTGTGGAGCTTTTCTCCCCATGCCTCCGCTGAAAATGGACCTGCATCCAGTCGGACATTCCCGGTCAACAAATGTAAATAAATAAACAGCACTCAGGGGGTATGTAACTATTGCTGTATACATCTGACAGTGTTGTTATGCTCAGGTCTTTCCCTTCACAAGCACTTAACAGGTTTATCTTTTTTCCAATTTTGGAGCATTATCACAGTGCTCAATGCACTACTACATAGGTATGTATGATGTCCATCATACTGATCACCGCTGCAGTAGCCTTAGCTATATGGTTTGTATCATGCCAAGGATATAACAGCCGGCCAGCTTCCAAAGCTTCATGGCACTGTCCACACATCCAAACCGTCAAGCAGCTCAAGCTAAGCTCACTTATAGACAAGTTTGCGTGCAAAGCCCTTCAGAACTGTTGTGTCAGACCATCCCTGGGGACGCAGCTGCTGCCATTAGTAACACAAAGGGCCCAATTTCTCTTGTTAAAAAGAAACAGAAAACTAAGCATGCATCTGCTCTTCCTCAGATTTTTTTGGACATGAGTAGTTTACTGGTTCTGGCTCAGGGTTTAATTCAGGCTGTCAATTCTTCTTGTTAAGTAGTTTCTGGTAAAGGAAAGAGGGATTCCTCTTTTCCTGAAGAGATTCAAAATTCTGAATCAAAACAGGAAGATGAGCAGACAGATACAGTTTTTTTTCCCTCAGATTTCTGATTCGGACTCTGAGGAGAGCTACATTTCTGATTCTCCCTCAGGGGTTTCTCTTTCTCTGAGACTATTGCCAGAATGTGCCAGTGTTTTCAGTGGGAGAACAATGGGGTTTCTCAGTTCCTCGGAAAATACTATGAGCTGTTGCAGAAGGATTTTCCAGAACATTTTCTTTTGCTTTCTTATATTTTGTGTTGATTTATTGAATTTTTCTATTTTGTTTATTGTGATTCATTTTCTTTACACTGTGTTTTACTTGTATTCAGCTTTTAATTGCATATTTAAACAAGGAAAGAGACAACAACTGTGTCTCTTGTGAGTCATACAGAAATTAAGTTTTTAGCCACCCTCATACCCTGGAGCTGTTGTGTTTTTAAACACAACTGTCTTTCCAGTTGCCTGCCCCTTAAGTTAATTTGACCACACATCTCCTTCCCTTTCCTCTTGCACTGGTTATTGTGAGTAAGCACAAAATTATCATTTTGTGAAATCATTCCCATTTAACTATTTAAATTTAATCACAGAACACCCAAAAAAAGCGAACGTCACCTCACAAATGTACAAGGAAATCCCAGATGAAGGAAACACGCTCCAATAATGAATTCAGTAAGGTAAAAAACAATAGTTCAATTTTATTCCAAGGTTATGGTAAAGATGAGATTGCTCAAGTTTGTAGAGAGGTGACCAATCCTTATTATAGTGATAGACCCAAGCAAAGGAAAATGGAATCTACATTAGACCATGTACCGCTAGTTCTTACATACACCCAAAATATTTCTAACATACAACAAATTGTTAAACGGAATTGGTCTATACTTCTTACAGACCCTGAAACTACAGCTAAAGTGGGGCGTCAGCCAACCTTTATATACAAAAACCAGAAGAACTTGAAACAGCTGTTATGTAATGGAAATGTTAATATGACATCATCCCATCCGAATACTTTATATGGGACACGTAAGTGTAGGAAGTGTGCCCATTGTCAATATGTTGATGAGTCTAGGTTTTTTAGACATCCTGAGATGAGGAAACTTTGGGAATTGAGAACCCAAGCTGATTGTAATACACAAAATGTAATATATTGCGCACACTGTATATGTTGCTTTAAATTTTATATTGGTAAAACAAATAGACATCTCAGAGAGCGCATTAGGGATCAGATATATTGCGCTAACAAAGGTCTAGAATATAGTGCTTTAGCTAAGCACACTTTAAAAGAAGGACCACAACATACATTTTTATTTCAGGTATTACAAGTGGTGGATGAGAACATAAGAATGGGGGATATAGTTAATAGAACGGAAACCTTAGAGTTACAATGGATTTTACGTCTATGTTCTCATAGGGGACACGGCCTGAATGACAGTGTCTCACTGAAACCTGTTTTAAAATCTAGAAGGGTCAATAAATGTAGGAAAGGTTTATAGTATTAATAGTTGAAACACATGTTATATGTTATATATGCCTTTGCATTTTACAGTCTATGGAAATTTACATTACCTGTAGTTTAAATTATAGTGTACATTTATATTTATGTATGTTGCATCTATATAGGCATACACAATTCTAATTTTATTAATATATATATGTTATTTATCTTATTTTATTTGTTAAATACTTTAAATTATGTTTTTTATATTAATATCTATATATATATATATATATATATATATATATATATATATATATATATATATAATATGTTGCAAGGATATTTATTTGAAGCTTGATGTCATGTTGTTTAGCTTAAATTAATTTATATATATATTTTTAGATCATGAATTAGCTTGCTTTTGTCTTTAAATTGTAATTGACATTTGATTAGTCAGCTCCTGAATGGTCACTTGGAAATTTTGAAAAATTTTAAAATGTTATTTAAGGACCATTATCAGCTGTTACTTTTTGGTCTGATGAAGCAATAATAAGTTATTGTGAAAGCACTCAATGTTGTAAAACCTTGGAATAAAATTTAACTATTGTTTTTTTACTTTACTGAATTCATTATTGGAGCGTGTTTCCTTCATCTGGGATTTTCTGGTATATTTAAATTTAATGGCGATCCCACTGTATTCCATAGAACCAGAATACAAAGTGCCCAGCCCTTCCAATCTATCTTGCACTTTTAAAATTAGTGGCTCTCCACTTAGATAGCTAAAGCTTGAGTTACCCCCTCTTTCATATCTAACTGCTTAGTGCACACTGAAACTCTTAGGATATTAACTAATTTTTCCATTTTATCTTTAAAGTCTGCAACCTTTACTGCAACACCACCAATTACTGATACGCCCGCGTTCTGCCTCTCAGTAGTCATCTTGAGATTAGTGCTTCTGTTTTGCTCCTGGTGAGAGAAGGAGCTTAGGAACAGTATTTCCTGGAGACTGCTGCTGATCACTTGAACGTCTAATAACTGCTTCATAGGTGCCAGTTTGTAATTTGTGATTACAGTTGGCTCCTGGTGAGAGAAGGAGCAGAGTGCATAGATTCCTGATTCTTTCTGGTTGGGAAATGAGAGCCTGTGTTTGACCTTCCTGATTTTTCTGGATGCTATTCAAGGCATCTGCAGGAAAAGACTACAACAAGCCTACAGACCCTTCCACCATCTGGGATAAGAGTATGAATAATCAAACAGGTTGTGGCCTGCTTCTCATCTTGGGATTGTTGTTATTGTTTTGCTTCTGGCGAGAGAAGACGCAAAACAGCATTTTATCCCAGCAAAGTGAAGCTGTGGTGAGACCATCACTAGTAGTAATCAGGTAGTAGCCATTCGGGTGACTCCCCTCATTTCATCTTTCTTGACAAACAAATTATTTATTTTCAGTAAGTACTGCTTGATATGCTGCTAACTTTAGAATATCTGCCTAAATACTTTATCCATAAATGTTGGGTGGGTGGCCTAATGGTTAAGGTGTTTGCCTTACAAACACAAGGTTCAAGGTTTGAGCCTCACAAGGGATAATTGGCTAGGCTTGCAAGGGCAGTTAGCCTAGTACTAACCTATGAACCTATAAGTCATCAAGCTCTACTTATTAGTTTCCCTCAAGTGTTTGGCAGTGCCCTGTATAGCCACAAACGCCTTGAGTTGACATTTTTCCTGTAAAAGCACCATTGAAGTTTCACCAGTAACTAGTTGCACACAAGACAACTAGTTTGCAGTGACAAGCACTGCTCTCAGTGTTGCAAACCGGATACTCCTGACATTACTTTATATTCTCGCTCCAACTATCTAATTAATAAAGAAGGGTCGGTTGCCATAGAAACAAACTCTTCTGCTATATCTGTTACCAGCTTGGTGGATATGGGCATCCTGAGGCAATGAAGAAATTGCCTCATATTTACTGACAACCAGTTAATTCTCAAACAAACTGATATGGTAAGTGAGAGATGTATTTATACAATGTTACTGGAGGCCAAGCTCTCACATAAAAGTACTCCTAATGTCAATAAGGTTGTCAGTAGTATACACGCTACACCTATCACACACAATTCAAAGCAGACACATAGACCCACATATGCTGAGGCACTTAAATGTAACCTTCCTAAGTCCCAAAGACATCCTAGAGAAAGTACACATAACAAGCACTCTTTCAAAACAACACCCACATCATCACATACAGTTAGATCTCATGGAGCCTCTACTTCAAAGCCTATAAAGCAAGCCACAACAGAATCCAAAATTCTAGTCATTGGATACTCCATTGTTAGAGACACTGATGCCCCTCTCACTAAGCAGAGTAAGGAGAAAGTCATCGTCAGTTGCTTATCAGGGGCCAGAATCCACCACATTACCCACGCACTCAAGTCACTGGACCACAAGTACCAGTATGACTCAGCTATAGTCCATGTGGGTGTAAATGACATATGTGCCTCCCTAGACTACTAGAATAGAAACATCATGGAGCTCTTGGACTATGTGTCCCAGGCTATGACCCTAGCATTGAGCAGCATTTTACCTTCTCTAAGGGTGATGCCCATAATATGAACAAAAGATAACTTGACTTTAATAATTGTCACAGTTTCTGGTGTCATTTTAAGGGGGTACAATATTTGTCAGCATAGAAGGAGATGGTCAACAGACCATGCTGCTTTTCAATTGATGGTATGCACCTCTCCCCTTTAGACTTTCGAATATTAGCTAAAACATTTTTTCACTTTATTTTATTACAGTTTAATTGCACATCACAACATAATTAATCCTTTTAAGTAAAGTCAAGATTGCAAACATATTAATAACAGTCACATATAGATATTTCTATACAATACCTTAAAATTACCATTTTAAAAATATGATCAGGCTACAGCAGACAGAAATGTTGAGAACAGAAGTATATGTAATAGCAGTCTAAACATTGGAGATTTCTAACTCTTCTGAAGACAAAAAGGGTTATAACTAATATGAGGACATCTTTCTAGAATGTAGCTTAAACTGTGCAAGTAATCCATAACAGAATTATAGGTTCATAGGTTCATAGGTTGGTACTGGCCGGGCTATCTGCCTGAAGGCATATATTAGCCCAGCCACATTGTGCCGTATTCACCTCCCCTTTAGTAGTTCCCTAGACCCTTGTACTAGCAGCTAGTACCCTTGGCCCCTATCTAGTGGTGCTGTTGGTGTGATCCCTGGTGTGAACTTTCTGTTACCCATCCACTCATCAAGGTTCCTCTTGAAGAGTGATAATGAGGGGGTCTGTCTTATGTAGATTGGGACCCTGTTCCATAGTAAGGGAAGTCTCTGCAAAGGGAATCCATCCCTCCAGCATGTTCTATTCATTGTTGTGTTGAGCTTTATATCCCTAGAGCGTGTAGCTCGAGTAGATTTGGTTTTGCCAAGATGGAGCATGTTCAACAATTCTGGGTTGGACATGGCTCTGTACGTTAGACAGAGATCGCCTCTGAGAAGGCGGTATGCAACAGAGAACAGTTTTAGCTTTTTCAATCGTGCTGCATAGGGCAAGTGTTTGAGGCCAGTAATCCCCTTGGTTAGGTACCTCTGTGGTCTCTCCAGCTGCTGGAGATGTCTAGCCAGGTACATTACAATTGGTGCATTGTACTCAATAATGGGTCTGATGAGGGTAGAGTAAAGGGGCACCATTACATCCTTAGATCTTGATGCGAACCCTTTCGTGATCAGATGGGTCACATAGAAGGATTTTCTAGCCACTTTGGCAACATGGTTATCAAAGGAAAGCTGACTATCTACTTGGGCATATTGGGTAATAATTGGGTATATACCTATAATATACTTTGCATAATAGCATCATTTGCAGATATTCAGTTCTCTTTTTCAAGGAAGGCTGCCCTAATTTTAGATATAATCTACATTGATGCATATCGTGATACAAGAATGTTATAAAACTAAGAACAGAATGGTGTAAGACATTCAGCTTCTTCCAAAAAATTAACCCACTACCTGCACAGAGGATTAAATCACTTCAAACACAGAAAACAAAAGTGAGTTCTCAAGTAACTTTTTCAACTCACTAGGTAAAACCCTTATTTGCATTATACAAAATAACCAAACTGAAACCCTTGTATGCATTATACAAAATGACCAAACTGATATATATATGTGAGCAAAGATTATGTATGTTTGTATTTGTTTACTAGAATAGAATACTGATCCACATAACTTATTTTCAGGCACAGCCCAATTGCAGAAGAAAAAAAAGTGAATATTAATACACAAGAGAAAATAGGCATCATTAAATAATACAATGTGGCAAACAGTGTCAGATAATAATCAGTACTTCACATATTTATAAGAGTACTAACATTAACAACTGATTACAATAGCAAAAAGACTGGATCTAGTAATGCAAACACAATTTATGTGCTGTAACAGTGGAATAATGCCTTGTTTGGTCGATGCAGCTTGTCTTGTTAGTTCTAGAGGAGTTAAGAGCTTTTTTTTTCAAATTTAATCTTTATTATTCTAGTTTTACATGACCAAGGAAAACAAAATATAACATACCAAATATAACAACAAAGAAATAAAGCACAATCAAGAACATGGCATTGTGATAGGAATATACAATGCCCCTATCCAAGCTGAATTTACTGTTAAATGGTGTATAAACATTTTGGTGTGGAAAGTAAGTTTTTTAGAACTGTTTATTGAGAAATGAAAGATAAATGAATAGGGGCAAAATATATTGTTCTTATGCTGAACTATATGAGTAGGTGGAAAAGAGAAGAAACCCTATATAGATTAATAACATTGTGTGCATCATGGATGCTACATGAATATAAATTGAAGGGAGTTCTTACTTATTTATAGATAATAATTTAGACTAAAGAAAAATTGAGACATATATGCATTTGTATTACTGATTAAAGTTTGTCTTCATGAATTTTGGTTCTAATGTGAGGGTCATTGCAGTTAGTTTGATAAAATAGAGTCAAGCAAGATGTTCCAGTAAGTTTGGAAGTATGACCTTTATTAGCTAAAACATTGCCCTCCCACATAGCGCCTTTTTAGACAATGCCAAATTGAAAGTACTTTCGATATAGCAAACCAAAACCAAGAAAAATCTAAAGGTGTTACTGCTCAATGCTAGGAGTTTAAACAAAAAACTCCACTCCCTAGAAGCTCTCTTCATCCTAGAAAATGTTGATGTCTGCACAGTAATTGAGACATGATTTAAAGCCAGTGAGAGCATACTAACAGTGCAAGGTTACTAGGCCTTCCACACATATAGACCAGTAACTACACAGACAGGGACTAAAAGTGGAGGTGTCTCAATTTACATCAAAAATAAATATACCTCAAGCCTGGTCAAACAGGACAATGCACTTGAACTTCTCCATGTTCAAATCAGCATAACAAAAATCCAGTATTACTTCTTGCAAGCTGTAGGTCCCCCTCTATGACCCAGGAAACCTATACCATGTATTTAAATATATTAGAAACACTCACCATCCAATCAAATACCATATTCATGGCTGACTTTAATTAACGCACTATTAAGTGGGAATCATATACAGTATGACACCAAACATACAGACACAGAGATTCTTGGATTTTATAAACACAAACTCCCTGCACCAGATTGTCAACACACCAACAAGGGGTGCAACCATACCGGATCAGGTCCTCACTAATATGGGAGAGTGCTGCACCCCCCAACCCCAATGTAATGTCTTCTTTGGTAAGGTCAGATCACAAAATGGTCTCCTTTGAAGTAAAAATAAAACCTGGAACACCAGCTAACTCTGCAATATTTAGGAACTACTCTGAGGCTAACTTCTTACTATTAAGTGATAACCTGGAAAATTTTCAAGCCTCCATAAACCTTGAGAACACTGCTGCCTACACAGAACTGTTCACATAAATTCTATACAAGCATGCTAATACCTGCATAGAGGCAGCTGTACCCACCAGGAAGAAATACAGAACTAACTCAAATGACAAGCCATCCTGGTGGAATCACAACATCAATAGGCTGTATAACAGAAGGAAGAAAATCATAGCAAAAATTAGGAGGTGCAACACCCAGCAACATTGAAGCACTCTCATCAAACTAAAGGACAAGTAAAGCTACCAAAGCCAGATTTGAGGTAAACTTGGTCTCTCAGCCAAGGACAACAACAAGGCATTCTTTAGCTATGTCTGCAACCTCAAAGGCAATACACAATTATGCGCAGAGCTCATTGTAAATTGAGCCACCTATACTGAGCCAGAAGATAAAGCAAACATACTGGCCAAAAAATTCAGCTCCAACTTTACCCCTCTCTTCCCCTTCAACCTTCCCTCAGGAAGCACAATCAAATATAACTCCCTCGGGTCTATATCAGTTCAGCGAAAAATCAGTTCAGTGAAAAGCATTTTTGGTGTGTTTACATACAACATGCCATTTATCCAACTGTTCATACTGAGATCGCTGTACAGTTAGGATTGGGAAATTTACCCTTTCCCCACTGTAGTACGATCTTGGAGTTGGTATATATAATTGGGGGGGGGGGGGCTGTGAGCAGAATACGATGAACAACATTTCTGATGAAATGCCATTCGCTGAACTGATGGCTCGATGTAGTGATAATAGACCCAACTCCGTCTGCTATCACCAGGGAACAGATCCTTAATGCTGTCTGTAAGGCCAAGAATACTGCATCAATGGGCCCAGAAAATATCCCAGCACGCCTTCTAAACATCATGAAACATGACCTGTCAAACCATCTGGAATTGTTATTTAACTGTAGCCTCCAAAGAGGGTTCACGCCTTATGAATGGAGAACAGCAACAGTCATCCCTCTGCACAAAGGTATGCCATCTACAAACCCTGGAAATTACAGACTCATAAGTCTCACTATTCTCATATGCAAAACCATGGAAAGAACTATCATGGAAATGACCAGTAATGACATAGGAAACCTCCAGACATTGGGCCCAACCCAATTTGGTTTCATCAAGGGGAGGTCATGCCTACTCAACTTGGTAGACTTCTTTGAGAAGGTTGTCTGAGTGAGGGCAAAATGGTTCACACTGCCTACCTTGACCTGGCCAAGGCATTTGACACAATCCTTCACTCAAGCATTGTTAACAAGAGGTTAGGTACAAACTCTTAAGTAATCCGGTGGATTGCCAGTTGGCTCACAGTCAGGAACAAAGAAGTTAGAATCGGGGGGTCCTTTTTGGCATTTACTTCTCTGAAGTCAAGGTCAATGTCAAATGCCTGTAGCTAACTAAATCTGCAGATGATTGCAAATTCGGAGTTGTCATCAAATCTCCTACCAGCACAAATGTTCTCCAGGAAGGGCTGACACAGAAAGCCACTGGTGCCAGAGCCATGGACTAAAACTAAATTCCTAGAAATGCATAATAGTATCCTTCAGGAAGCCATCCACCCCTAGTACCTATCATATTGACAACACACCTCTAAGAACTGACCCATAGTTAGGGCCCTGGGAACACACATAGACAGTAATCTAGGCTTTGACCATCATGTGTCTACAGTAGCGAGGAAATCATTCCATGTTGTGCAACTTATAAACAAAAGGTATGGCATCTATGTCCAGGAAAGTCATTGTTCTACCTTATTCGGCATTCATTAGACCTGTCATTGAGTACAATGCCTCCTTTGGTATGTACCCAACCATGCATATCCAACACTTCGAATATCCACTAAAAGAATAAAGGGCATAAGAAATATATTCTATGCAGACTGCCTCAAGGCCTTCTACCTGTATTCTGTCTCCTACAGGCAGTTGAGGGGATATCTATGCCAGGCTTACAAGGCCTTGTCAGTTCCCAGTCTGATGGAGCTCCTGTATATCCACAAAACAAACAGCACCAGTCTAAAGACTTAAACCTTGGCTGTGATATAAATAGGATCTCCTGGAGAGACAGGTATTTTTCACAGAGACTACCTCTTCTCTGGAACAGGCTACCTACCGTGTGAAGTAGAGTTCCTCCCAACCCAATTCAAGTGTAACTTGGACAATTGGATGGGGAATAGGAAATTCATCCCTGGTTTGGCACCTGTCTCAGACACAGGCAGTCTGTAAATGGTTCACCTCGCAAGCCCCTGCATACACTTTTCAAGGGTAGCAGAACCTGTAAGATATTTGGGATCCGTGACTAGGCTTAAAAAGACCCATGTTGTTGTTAGCCTAGTAAACACCTGTGAATCTATAACCTACACCCATTCCTCCTATTCTGTCTGCCTTAGAGGATGTGTGTCACTGCCTGCTATTTTCCTGATAGTCAGTCAGCTGCCCCTAAAAAGGCAGATAAAATGTTCGAAGTTCCTTAGTCTTTTAAATTGTTATACACTATTCCAAACCTGACCCAGCAGCTATAGCCTTAGTTGATCACACTGCTGCTAAGCACTTAGTTAATTCCAATGCTACTCTTTCTTTTAAGGATTGAAAGATTAATGATAGGTATGGAAAAAAGTGTATACTTCTACAGCTTTGATCTTCCGAATTTTGATAGGCCAGGCTTGTATTTTGAAGCTTGTTCTGATAAATTGTGAAAGTATGAGGAGTGTTGTTTCTGCATTTTTTTCTTGTGAGGAAACATCCATTTTAATAACTTAGCTTCTTCTATTGCACAGGTCACACTACTCATTGTTTGCAGTAGGTGTATAACTATTGGTACTTCTTCCAGGCCTATGGCCACTGGTACTGTTTTAAGGAGGTCTGCTTGGCTGCATTCTCAGAACCTTCCAGATGATGTTAAAATGAGATTTTAAATTCTTCTTATCCACATTTTTCCATCTTTAGACGAGTTGTTTATCATTGTAGAGTATTTTTCAAAGTGTCAGGAATCTCTGTCTTGGGTGAGAGACCTCTTACATAAGTTGGGATTCCAACAATACATTCAAGTCTTTCTTGACCCCCTTACAAAGGATTGTGTGCCTGGGATGTCAGCTAGACACCTCAGTTCAAAGAGCTTTTCTTCCACACGAAAAACAGATCTTTATTTAGATCTACTTCTAAGGTTTTTCACTCAGATGTTTTCCACTCAAACTTTGGTCACTGCAATTCCTCGGGATTTTAGGTCTCATGGCCTCTGTGATTCTTTTGATACCCCTGGCAAGACTCCACATGAGAAAGATACTGTGGTATCTGAAATCTCTTTGGTCTCAGCATCAATATCCTTTATCTTTTCAAATTCCAGTGCTGGGGCATGTCAGAAGGGAAATCTTTTGCTGGAGACAAGAGATATCCTTAAATCCAGGTCTCCCCTTCTCTATTCCTACTCCAAAGCAGTCAGTCACCACAGATGCTTTGTACTTTTCATGGGGAGCAATTTCAGGAGTGATAAAAGTGCAGGGGGTGTGGGACACCAAGGACAGATATAAGCATATAAATGTCAAGCAGATGTTTGCCCTAATCTAGGCACTCAACTCTCTGAACTATCTTTGGTTCCTGGGAGCTCTTCATGTGGTTACAGACAATATCACAGTCATTTGGTACACCAGCAGATCGTGACCCCTTTGCAGACTAGCCATGTTAGCTCGGGACAGAGTTCATAGAACCATCTCACTCTACATCCTACATTCTGTCAGAGCAAAATTGTGTGGCAGACAAGCTGAACAGGCCTGGGGCAGACCCTCATGAATACAAACTAGATCAGGAGGTTTTCCAAGATTTGATCCATCTGTGGGGAGTTCCTCAAGTAGACCTCTTTTCATCCTGTCTGAACAACCAATTGGCAAAATTCTATTCCAGGACTCCATGCAAAAAGGCCTGGAAGACAGATGCCTTTTCTTTTCTTTTCTTTGGACATGAATGTTCCTTTATGCCTTTCTATCCTTTCCACTGATATGCAGAGTACTTCTGAAGATTCAGATGGATTTCACCAAGACCATTGTGGTGATTCCCTTCTGGCTCAGGCAACCGTGGTTCTCCCTTCTTTTGGAAGTGGCTGGGGCAATTATCTATACCTTTTCTGCAGGGGTTGGATTCTAGAAGTATTCTAGAAGCTACTACTTGGTCCTCTGTACATACTTTTACAAAGCACTACAAGCTTGATTCATTCTCTTGGTCCAAGTCAAGCTTTGCTAGGACCATTCTCCAGAGGCTCTTGGACTCTTTTCCTTCCACCTCCCAAATGCAGTAAGCTATGATAATCTACCCATATAGCTTAGGCTACTACATTAGTAATCAATATGATGAACATAGTACAGTCGTGCAAGTTTAACTTACAATAATAGTAGATATTGAAATGATACTGCTGCAGTAGCCACTCCCTCCCTCCCTCCATCCCAAACAGCCAGGGTGTACATTTATTTTTTTGTTGTTCCTAGCATTGTCCTTTTAGGGCTCAGCCTCCCTGTCTCTGGTGGCAGGAAAGCTCTGAAGGACTTTGTGCACAAACTTGTCCTTTAGAAAGCTCATTCCGAACTGCTTGACAGTTTGGATGCATGGATGGTGCCCTGAAGCTTTGCAAGTTGGCCAGCTGTTATAGCCTTGGCAGAATATAACCCATATCGCTAAGGCAGCAGTGATCATTCAAACATCTTCTGGTATGGTAAGTTCAACTTACCCAACTGTACTTTTTTCAGTATCTCAATAATGTATTCTGTTTACCTGTTTAACTAAGGATATCTAAGTAATAGAGTAATGTCTCTGAATAATGATTCTTGTGAAAAAATGTTGAAGTCTTAGCTTACATAATGTGAACACTTATCAGTGACAAGTTCGTGTGGAATATGATGATGTGAAAAATTAACTTCAGAAAATTTCTGACACTTTGCTACGATGTATCTTTGAGTTTAATTACTCAGAATGGCAATGATCACAAATAAAATGATGTCTGTAAATTAGCTCAGTGTTAGTATGCCTTCCTTGCCTAAATAATACATAAATGCCTCCTCTTTGCATGTTACACTTAGCAAACATGCTCAATGCATTTTCTGTCGTGTACGTTTTCTGAATAAGGACAATGAGTTACACTTGAAAGTCAGACTTTGGGATGCATGAATTTCATCATGATAAGTAAAATAATCATCTTGAAATGGTACTAGAACCTTCTTTCTTATCTGGCCATCCAGGACTAAACATATTTTTCAGCAACAGTAACTCTGAATACACTTCAGTTTACTGACAAAATTCTAAAATGTCCTCTACTGTAAATATTAAGTTACACTGATGTATAGGAAGCAAACCTGAAAAAGGTTTGGTTGTGCTTCACAATCCTGTATCACTGCACCTTAATTCTGCTGATGATACAGTTACTCACTGCACAAATGTGCAAATTGTTGTGTCTGGAAATGTGAATATCTGACTCTGAACAAGTGAGTTATTGAGTCTGTGAACATGCAGGACATTGACTGTATGTCAGCAAACAATTTCTCCTGGTCAGCTAGGTCAACAAAAGCAGGTACATTTATAGACATCTTTAAGGTGCTACAGAAGGTTAACTCTGAAAGTTGTATATGAGGTGCAGTTTCTAACACCATTGGACAGACTGTACCAGGTAGCAGTGACTGTTGTGGCAGATGGACAGACTGTACAAGGTAACAGTGACTGTTGTGGCAGATGGACAGACTGTACCAGATAGCAGTGATTGTTGTGGCAGAAGGACAGACTGTACCAGATAGCAGTGACTGTTGTGGCAGATGGTAACAGTGACTGTTTTGGCAGATGGACAGACTGTACCAGGTAGCAGTGACTGTTGTGGCAGATGGACAAACTGTACAAGGTAGCAGTGATTGTTGTGGCAGATGGACAGACTGTACCAGGTAGCAGTGACTGTTGTGGCAGATGGACAGACTGTACAAGGTAGCAGTGACTGTTGTGGCAGATGAACAAACTGTACAAGGTAGCAGTGATTGTTGTGGCAGATGGACAGACTGTACAAGGTAGCAGTGATTGTTGTGGCAGATGGGCAGACTGTACAAGGTAGCAGTGACTGTTTTGGCAGAAGGACAGACTGTACCAGGTAGCAGTGACTGTTGTGGCAGATGGACACACTGTACCAGGTAGCAGTGACTGTTTTGGCAGATGGACACACTGTACCAGGTAGCAGTGACTGTTGTGGCAGATGAACAAACTGTACCAGGTAGCAGTGACTGTTGTGGCAGATGATGTTAAAGCATATGGCAGGCTTCTAATGCTGAGTTTAGTTGCAACAGGTGAACAGCTGTTTAGGAAGAGTAACATGCAGGTTAAGGAGAAGAGGGAATCCGATGATCACTGGTAACCAGTTAGCTTTGAACATGGATGGGCTGTGATCCTTCATGTCGCTGGATAAGCTATTAAATCTGCAAATTATGCAGATTACTACATCCAGATTTGTGGGGATGTAAAGGGAAAGCATATTCTAGGTAATAACATAATTGCAAGCTTTTTAAGTCATGGTTTTAATCTCAAATTAATTTCTCAGACATTCTAAACCTGCAATTTTAGGTCTTGTACCTGGCATAGGGAACCATGAGATAGGGAGCCTTCCCTGCAACTGCTTATACTTTACTTCCTTCTGAAAATAAGTACGTATGTTAATGTCGAAAAGTCACCTGTTCTGGTCACTAAACTCCTTAGTTTTGCAGTAGTTGCTACACAGCCAAGTTATAACATGTTGCCCAAATAAATACTAACCACTTCAGAAAAATAAAAACAGATTGTGTATAATGTGTGCACAGAGAAGAATCCTCCAAATCTACAGACCAAGAGTCTGGACCTAAAAATTATATCAATATAGGGTATCTCTAAAATGATCACAAAATAGCACAAATCGTTGGTAGAGGTCTGCTCAGGAGACCCCCAATTCCATAAGCCTTACAGGGCAACAATGCCTGAACTAACATTACAAGTAAAAATGCTACAAGTCGCATGTACCAAATTAAACCAATTAACATCTTCAGTAACAGATTTGGTACCCTAGTCAGTGTTTTGCCAGTCTCATCAAATCATTTCAAATATTTTGCTATATAGATCTTAATAAAAAAAATGAGCAGAAGACATCATGGTAAATAAGATTCTGAAGCGTTTTCATAATTTGATTTGTCAGTGCTTCGCTTTATTTGTATTTTAATACTCATTTATGTACATACTGTTTATTTACAGCAACCCTGCTCAGTTTTGTTTACTTGCATTTGGTTAGGATACTTGGTTTTATAACTTTCCCTGGGATTTAGTAATGCCTACACTGTGTACATTAAGTGTACACCATTTTGAGTGAACAGACAACACAGGCATAACTCACATGTTCTTCCTCCTAGACTTATTTTTCCTATTGATTTTATTGCAGCTTTAGATATCAACAGGGATTCAGAAAGGTTACCACAAACTGCAGACCAGATGTACACTTAGTGTAATCTTTCTGAATGACTAGAAAACACAAAAAAATGTGGTAGAGATGTTCTTGAATATGCATCGTGTACACTTACTGTACACTTTGTATAGGTGTTATGTTTTAATTTGTTTACATTGTTCACTGTCTGTTTTATTTATTTTGACATATAACTGTTTATCTGTTGATTTTAATTTGTAACATACACTGGTTTAGGCACTTAACTAAAACGTGAACTTTAAGTAAACTTGTGAGCTGAAATGTCATAAGCAAAATCTCGAGAACATGATCTGTACATTGAATTACTTAAAAGAACTGAGACTGGGAATCTTCAAACGTAACTGAAAGACAGGTTAAATTTATCTTTTCCAAAGAATTATCTCTGAGGACTGTATACTTACAAACAGTCAACAGCAAGGTATGCTCTTCCAGGACAGGACAGTGAAAAGCCCTGTATACAAGTAAGGTAATAGTGGTTGGGCGTACCGGGCTCTACAGATAAAGTTAAGAACTTTGCAATGAGACTAAAAAAATGGAAAGAAAAAATCTCTTAGAGCAGACGTGCACACTGTATACAATAATGATGTTTCTAGATGCAGACCATGGCAAATAAGCCAATCACATTTAGAATAAGCAGCCGCTAATAGCAGTTGCATTACACTTGCCAAAAGCTGTTCTAATAACACTTCTATTGAAATTTCACCATTTTCAGCCCCTGCATCTTTCAGTATAATCTATTGTGGCCACTAATTATTGCAAATTATCTATTTAATCATCTATTAAATGTTAGCTGCACAAAACAATCAGAGCTACAGCTGAAGTTTAAAATGGTTCATTACAGTCAAAATGAACTAACACTGGTCGTTGTTTGGTGATATATAAAAAAGATTACAGAAATGATTCATATTTCATTCATTATCAGCTGTTTCAAAAGCTGAGATGTTAGGAAAATGAAAGAAAATTTCCCTGTTTTGTAAGACTGAAACCTTACAGAAAAGTGAAAGCATTTCAAAATGAGCCAAACAGAATTCTTTGAAGTCCTGGTCTGCTGAAATTTACTATGACTGAACTTCTAAAGCAGACAGAGAACTTAATAGTACAATAACACTTCCAAGTAATAGCACCCTAGCTTGTTAAAGCAAAACCAAGGTATTTGTACATAAGTGTACCCTTCCTTGTTAAGATGAAATCACTTACCATTCATACTGATAAATTTAAATTTAAAGTAAATATGGATATTTTCAAAGTGGAAGTCACATTAGAAAAAAATCTTCCTAGCGGAGCTATGGCAGAAGATTTAAGCTGATTCTGATATACCTATATTTTCACAATGTCTTGTCTAGTTTACTGTCTGAAAAGCACTCCAAAATGTTTTAATTGCAATGAGTTAAGACTGTTTTAAATGAAGAGTTTATGTTACTTTTTAACTTTCATATTTACATATTTCATGTAATATAGGTTGCGACAGTGACATTTCAAGAAGAAAAAATCCTGCTGCAAAGCCAGTAAATGGTATTTTAACAAACACATGTAAGCGCTTTTGTATCCAGTGCTACAGAAACCATCATCAGACAGATACACTACCTCACATTCTTTAAATACCATAAAAACCTCGCAGCTGCTATGATTTATGCATAGCATGATGATTTTGTTTGTCAGATTTAGCCTAGTTTCTCCTAGACTCACAGACATTCTTCATGAAATGAGACATTTTTAATGATATGTATATTATTAAATAACTAAAGTAAGCACAGACAAAAAGTCGTTATAAATAACAATATGGAGTCTTCTACATGAAAGCCTTCTCTCCTGCAAATTAAGAAAGTGATCATCTTCTGGAACCTCTGCTATGATTTTGAAATATCAGTACTGCGATTTTTAATGCTCAGAGGTTCAGAAGTATAGGGTAGAGTGATGAAAAGATATTTCATAGTGTTTCAGGGATGGCTACCATGTCTTTTTAACTTACAAGGTTAATCAAATCTGTTGGATAACAGCAATGATTTTCTTGAACTGGCTAACCCTTTTAAATAAAGCATAACAGAGCATAAGCTAATGTTGCTATTCCATATGTTTTCATGGCATCATAGTGCTAATTTGTTATGCATATTTATTTTTTCTGCTAATATCATATGTCTAATTCCTGTGAGATGGTAATACATGAGACATTAGTGCACTCAGTACTGTGAAAAAAAGGGAAAAATATCATTCTGTTACACTCAGTTCAACTTTTAAAACATTTGTTAATACTACAACCTACAAAAACAATATTTATGTATTTTTCTGCTACTGACTCAGCTGACCTTACTAGGTATTATCCATTGAAAGAGGATCTGAAGGAGAAAATCTGTAGTAGAAGTATAACATCGAATATTAGCAGTACAACAGACGTGATATGTTATTAAAGGTTTCATTCAAATGGTCGATGCTCATGTTATTGAACTGCCAGAGCTGCAGCACAAATGATCCTAAAAAGGTGATTTCAAAGTGCTGACATTTTTTGTAGGAGATCATGGTACAGCAAAGCATGTAAATTCGCCTTTCCCTTCTGCAGTTGTGTGATCTCAGAGTTGATGTGCATGTATGTGTGTGTAAAGATATATATATATATAGGTCCCCTTCGAATGGTCGACATTCATATGGCCGAGACCATATGATTGACATTTGAAATGTCGACCATGGGGAACCGGCATCTCCCTACAGTGCGGAATGGAAAGATTTCCACTTCCACACAGTAGTGCGATCTCCAAGTTGGTATATTTAAGTTCGCTATATCGTGGAGATAAAAAGTTTACACACCCCTGTAAAATGCCAGGTTTTTGTGATATAAAAAAATGAGACCACAATAAATCATTTCAAAATTTTTCCCACCTTTAATATGACCTATAACCTGTACAATTCAAATGTACCAACTTTTTGTCAGTGTGAGATCACTGTACAGTTGGAATTGAGGAATTTGCCCTTTCCCCACTGTATTACAATCTTTGAGTTGGTATATATTATTAGCAGGTGGTGAGGGGATGCATGGGGCTTGCCCCCTTCCAAAAAAACCTTGTTTGAAAGTTTTATTTAAATTTTTTCAATCAGTTGGTGATTGACAAGTTGTGTTCAATCACTTGCCATTGAATAAGGTGAATTTTCGATGGATGGCATACATTCATGGATCGATATCACCATTTCGAATGGTGAAAACTCCAAATGCTGTTTAATCAAACGCAACAGTTTGAAATTCGTAAACAGAGAACTCACGGAACACTGATTTTTTTCCCCGGGGAAAAAAGTCATTGCTCCGTGAAAAAAAAAAACTAGCAACTTTAAACACAAACAAAAGTGGGGGGCGTCACTCCCCCACACCCCCCAATGTGGGGGACTATGCCCCCCACACCCCCAACGTGGGGGGGGCTATGCTCCCCCCACTTAAATATACCAACTCCGGGATCGCACCACAGTGGAGGAAATAGCAAAGCCCTGAAGAAGGCTCACCATTTTTTTTCCTAGGGAACAAAATCGGTGTTCCGTGCGTTCGCTGCTTACGGATTTTCAACTGTTGAGTTCGAGTAAACAGCGTTCAGAGTTTTCACCATTCTAAATGGTGATATAGACCCTACATTCATATATATGTATGTGTGTGTGTGTGTGTGTGTGTGTGTGTGTGTGTGTGTGTGTGTGTGTGTGTGCATTGATAAATGTAACAGGAAAACACTTGTTGCAAGCATTTTGTCTTTTTTTTTGAAAGGTTGGGTTTCATTCCCTACTGTTTGATTTCTTTGTATCTGAACAGTAGTAAATTTGATCATTTGATATCCTAGTTATCATAAATTTGTTTTACTGATACGACAAACACAACAGTTTACAAGTAAATCAAGTACCTATACTACAAGCTTAATAAACATCTAATTGTTGTTGTGTCTTTCGGCTTTTCCCGGTTAGGGGTCGCCACAGCGGAACTTCGGTCCGCTAATGATTGTCAGTAGATTTTTACGTGCTGGCTTGCCGGGCCTAACGCACAATCTTCAACGAAGGAACGCCCATTCACACATGTCGCCAGACAGAAGACGCTCTAACTGAGAATCGAACGGGCAACGTCGGTGAGGTGACAACGCTACCGCAGCACCACCACAGTAGTATAATAAACATCTAACTGTATTTCCAAGAAATGATCTTAGCTCTGACATGTAATACCTCATAATTCTGACACTTGTCATTTCACTGGCTTAATCATGTGAAAAAGTGATGCTTCACGTCAAGGATGACTCATAACAAAATCAGTCACAGTGCACCCACATGGTACATGTGAGATCATTTTTTATTTAAAACTGGTGCTTAGCATGAGAGGGGAAAAGTTATATAAGCTTGTGTTTAAGAGAACATCACATCTGGATAATATAGACCACTTCTAATTGGGTTGTCAGAGTTTTAAGCTTTTCCACATCAGGGACAAATATTTATAAATGGGATGGCTGCGCACAAAGCATTGCTTAATAGTTTGCACCTTTAAAAGCCCATAAATGGGAGCTGTCACTTCCTCTAGGAAGGATAGCACAGCTGCACACCTTGTCCCCCATTTTTAATTTGGCACATGATGTAATTAGATCACTGCAGGCTGATCTTAAGACCCTTCTAGGACAATACCAACTGAGAATATTTCTTAATTGAGGGCAGGGCCCTCTTTCTCTGCTCTCTGCTGATTGGCTGTGGTGGGAGGAGGAGTGTAAGTGTTTAACCAACTAGTTGGTATACCAGTAGACGGAGTGAACTTTTTTTGCTCTTCCACTGAAAAGCTGGAGCAGGTGGGAGGGGGACATGTGTCTGCCCAGCCATCTGGTTGGAGTGCCAGTGAAGAGAGTGAAGCTTTCTTTTTTTTTTGTTATTTCCTTAAAAAGCTGAGGTGCTGGGGAGCTAGTACGTGGGACTGCACAGGGCACCGGTTCAACCAGCTTTGACTCTGATAATAAACAGAACATTCCTATTACTTCTTTATTTTATGGCTTTCTAAGTTTGCATATGACATAAACTCTCCAGAGGATATCAAGATACTCCAAAAGGGTCTTTCCAAAACTAATAGCTGGTGTCAAAACTATGGATTAAGTCTAAATACAAAGAAATGTATAAGCTTATTCTTTAATCAGCATGACTTCCTTGTAACTATAATATTAACCACACACCCAGGAAAGTTGATCCTGTAGTCAGGGATCTAGGAACTTATGTGGACAGTGAACTGTCTTTTGATCACCACTCATTCACTATCATGAGGAATTCCTTTTTCATTGCACAGCTTATATCTAAAGGTATGGAATATAAGTCCAGGGATGTAATCATGCCCGTGTATTCAGCTGTCACTAGTCTGATCATTGACTTCAATGCCCCTTTTGGTAGGCACTGGTTTAAACATTTGACACAACAGGAATGGCCACAATGCTTTCTCACTAAGAAATCAAATGCATGAAACATAGAAACTGTGTCCCTCTTCTCAGTATCATACAGGATGCTAAGCAGTGGCCATTGCCTCATATACAGAGCCTCAATTGACTCCATCAAGTCAGACCTACAACGCATTCACTAGTCCAGTGGTACAGTGAACACCCGCTCAAGGGATCTCAGTATCTTTTGCAACATAAACAGCACTTTAAGACAGATACATGTAGATCTCATTGCATATTGCTTTTATGGAACCATCTTGCACTTCACATGAAGCTAAGTACCTCTCTTACTCTATTTAAATGTAATTTGGATGAATGCATGGGAAACCACAAAATCACCCCTGGTTTAGCACCCATGACTCTCATGGATAGGTGCAGCAAATAAACGTCTTTCGTATCATTGTTCTGCCTGCCTATTGGTTATTCATACACAAAATATAAGGGCTAAAAAACACTATGGGAATGTGAGGCTAAGCCTCTTAAAATCTTCGCAGAGCAATAGCCTAGTAAGTACTTATGAACCTAGGAACTTAAGACTCATTAGTGCCAGTCCTGGAATAGAGAGGCTAACTAAAAATGTGGACTTACATTTAGTAAATCTGAGACTGCTGATGCTAGCAACATTCCTTCTGCCCCGAGGTATAGAGATCTAAAAGTTGGTATATTTAAGTTTGATGGGTGTGGGATGCATCAGGGAGAGCAGGTGGGAGCTTGCCCCTTGCAAAAAAAAAAAAAAAAAACTTTAAAAGAGAAAAGAGATGTGTATCACTGTCATGCTATGTTTTCTGCCTTTTTTGTCATTTTGGGGCTCAGTACATTGAGTCCTGACATTTCAGTAGGGAAAGATGAATGTTCAAGAGCAGGAAGTGAAAGATTCTTTATTAAGAAATAAAGGAGTATTTTCAGAAATGCCTGAAAGAACTAAGCTAATAGAGCATAACAAAGACACAACCCCTAGAATGAAGGTTAGCCAAAGACCTTTATCAAAGTACCTGAAATTACACAAACCATTAGCAAGAGAAGTTCTGAAACTAGGCATGACAGAAGAGTCACAGACTGGCTGAAGCAGCCCCACTCGTGTTAGTCCCTAAACTTGATGGAAGTATCAGATTCTCTAATGACATTGGGAAACGGAATAGCATTTCAAACTTTGATAACTAGCCCTTGTGTAGAATTGATGACTTTATAGAAAACTCAGGGAAGGTCAGATACTAGGCCACTTTAGACTTGACAAATGGATACTTGCAGATACCACTTACCACCCCTACAAAGGAAAAAATGTTTTTAGCAATGTCTGATTGTCTGATTCATCACACAGTGTACCCATTTGTCCTACATGCAGCTCCAGATGTGTTTCTGAGTGTAATGGGAAGAATAATGAAGTGTCACCACTGATACGCCGCTGCACACCTGGCTTATTCATTCAGAGGGCTGGGAATCTCACCTAAAGTTCAGGCTATGCTAGGGTCCCAGACAGGAGAAGGCTTGACTGCACATGTCAAGAAAGGTAAAATGAGTAGGTAGAAGTAAAGTAGTTTCTGTACTTTGTAACAAGAGCAGTGAGATCACTACTCAGAAAAATAGAGGCTACAAACACTAGGCTGTATCCTCTACAGGTGGATGAAGACCTTTCTTGGATTAGCAGGGGTGCCAGAAGCTGCTGAATACTGTGGGGGTAGAAGGCAAAAGGGGCACTTAGTCATCTGAAAGGACAGTTTTTCAGCTGTCCACTACCACAACGGAAACATAGCCATGACACACGAATCATATAGTGTAAATATGAGTTACATTTGGAATATTTTATAGAAATTTACAAATGATGCTAAAGTTACAACTGCATTGCATGTGATTTGGTGGCCATATATTCAAAAGTTAAAGAGGAAAGTGCAGTAGTGCTGCAATACACTTACTAGTGCCATGTAAAGAGAAACCATCATAGAAGAGTGGTGGAAAGTAGTTAAATATATCATTCAGACTGTTAAACACTTCAGTCGGTCTTTATCACATAACCCTACCCATACTACTATTAACTCCCCAAATTTTCTCTGATAACATGCTGGAGCTTTGATCCCCTGTAGGCTTGGTCATCTGAAAGGGTACTTTTAACTGTAGAATCTTACTTGATATATTTTCTTTTCTTACCAATGTATGACTGCCATTGTCTTTTTACCCATGTTCTATATCTTCTTTTACCTGGAGAGTTTTTATTAATTCTTGTTATATTACTATGCTCAGCATACATTATGTAACCTGCGTTGTGTAATATGCTGGATGTACTGTATTTGTATAAATTGATGTTGGAGCTTTTCTCCCCGGGCCTCCACTGAAAATGGACCTGGTCCAGTCGGAATTTCCCGATTAATAAATGTAAAATAAATAAAATAAAATAAATAAAGGAAAAGTCTTTAGATTGGTGTTAATGCTCTACTATGTGACTAGAGCTTAACAGTAGTAAGAGTTCTGAATAACAGCTTGTTAGAATCTTTCCAATGTCAAAACAGTGTAAGAAACTTCTCTGTGTGGAAGATTTTCAGTCCATATATTTCTAGTTAATCACTGTATATTAATCAGATCAGACAATAGTAGTAGAAGTAGCGAACGTAAACTCGTCAAGTCAAAAAGTAGTAATAGAAAATATATAATTCTACAGCATTACTAAGTATTCAAAAGTAATCCAAGCAAGGCAGGCAGTCTGTTTCCAGTCGAAAATCCTTTATTAAGTACACAGACAAGCGATCCAAGTAAAACAAAAATAGAGTAATAATTTCCTCACAAGCTTTCTAATTATATATATATACTTTTTATCAGCCATGGGAGCAGTTTATTATGCTGTAAAACAAAGTGTTATTGGTACACATGTTAAATTCACATCCCTTCCCCCATCAGTGTAACATTCGAGCTGGTCCTGCCCTACCTAGTAGCTGTCATAATAATATATAGCCCTAATGTACTTTAAAGGTACATCTTATTTAACCAAATTATTAAGTAGATTATTAAGTCTGTGATTTTATACAAGGCAATATACTACATGGCTGGAAATATATCAACCTTAGTTCATTTTGCGATTAATAATTATATATAAATATATACATATACATTTTGCATGTAAAAATCAGTTTCTATCATGTATGTAGATGAGAAAACAGACTGTATATCAATGGCTAACTCAGGCCAAAATTGCTGAAGTCAGAAGACTTGAAAAGAACAGAGGAATAAATAGGAAAAATATATAAAGCCTGAGTGTAATTAAATTAGAGAAGTGAAAAAAATAAAAACTACAGTACTGCACTGAAAATGCTCCTACATATTCCTCTTTGCTACATGCTACAACTAGAAGTAGAAGGTCATTCCTGTTACTAGACCTACGATAGAAATATACCCCTCCAGGCTTAATACAAATTTAATTTCCTACTGCAATGCAGAAAAGCTTTCAGGCTGTGTAGAACACAACTATGCTAAATATACATTTATTTATTTTCATTTGTTAACCAGGGTAGAGCAGTCTGTCCAGATGAAGGAACTAGTGTATTCCTCAGCTGACCATAGGTTTAACTGGTAAACATCTGTAGCCCAAGGGTGTAGCCAGAATTTTATAGTTTGTACTGAAACATCATTTGGCTGCCCTTACCAATATCTTACATTAAAAACAATGGACTCAACCCTGAAATTCCCTACACATTTCAGAAAAGGACACTGTTTTCAAGTGTTTCCAGCTGTAAACATAAATGGCTAGTTTTTGAGGCAGACTCCTATTATACAAGTATGATTTGTATTGTACTGTACAGTGGACATTAATTTACACTGTTCTAAATATTTTGGGCTTTTTAATCAATAAATCTTCTAAGAGATGCTAAGAAAAAAATATATACTCACTTGAGTACACTGACTATGTCTAACTACACCATTGCTGTAGCCCACAACACACCAAAAACTGAGGGGGTTTGGTTCTGGTACCACAATGTCCATCACAGAGCCCAGCAGGCCTTAGCATAACTATTACCTGCAGACATGGTAGCCATATAACCACCCCCGGTATTATTTTGCACTGAATCAAGGTTTACTCTTACTTTTTGTCATAAACCAGGTCATCATTTCTTGAAATCCTCTACCTGCTTGCTACCTAGCAAATCCACAGCAAAATATTCCTGCTCTCCTTAACAAATATGCACTCAAAGTTTCTGCTCACATGCTTCCTTGTTGTAATTATGTGTATTTATTAGTTGGTTACCCCCAGTCCCCCTTCTTATTAGTTGGTTACCCCCAGTCCCCTTTCTTATTAGGTGGTTACCCCAATCCTCCTTATTAGTTGGTTACCCCCAATCCCCCTTCTTATTAGTTGATTACCCCCAGTCCCCTTTCTTATTAGGTGGTTACTCCAATCCCCCTTCTTATTAGTTGGTTACCCCCAGTCCCCTTTCTTATTAGGTGGTGACCCCCAGTTCTCCTTCTTATTAGTTGGTTACCCCCAGTCCCCTTTCTTATTAGGTGGTTACCCCAATCCTCCTTCTTATTAGTTGGTTACCCCAATCCCCCTTATTAG
>NC_056735.1:37506930-37614430 GCF_019279795.1 Protopterus annectens
ACCCTACAAGTGTTTCATGATTCTTGTGAGGAGGATTTGAGGAAGAGTTTGGATAAAACAAAAACAAGGAAATATAATCATCCACTTGAAGAGAGACTTGCCCTTAAGGAGCAATCTAATAATAGGGAAATAAGGGTCATGAAGGTGATAAAGGTGACACAGTCATGGTTATGAGCAGTGACGAATGCAATGCTGCATATTAGAAATGCTCCAAGATAATACTACATATGAGGAGAGTAAAGAGTTTGACATCAAGAAATGTTTTTCAATTACTGATAGGCACCTGAATGACTTATTCAGTCAAGGAAATATTGATCATGAAACCTTTATATTTTTACAAGTTGAGCTACCAAAGAAGGCAAGAATATTTGGAATTCTCAAAGTTCATAAAAATCAATTAAATCCTCCATTTAGACCAGTAGTGGTTGTTGATAATTATAAGACTGAACTTACCTCCTTTTATCTTGACTACATTCTGAAACCTATTGTACAAAAATCAGAGTTCTGTCTCAAGAACTCTTGGTATCTGCTGGAACTTTTGAAAGACACCCACATATCTACTGAAGAATTTTCATTTGGATCTACAAACGTAACCTCTTTGTATATGTGCATTGAACAGGAGACAGCCAATAAATTCATTATGGAGTATCTATCGAGGTTCACTGATTTCAATAATACCTTGATTAACACAGTGAGCATCTTACTTGAGATCACTCTCAATAATGATTTCACTAATACATTGATTAACACAGTGAGCTTCTTGCTTGAGATCATTCTCAATAATGATTTCAGTAATACCTTGATTAACACAGTGTGCTACTTACTTGATATCACTCTCAATAATGATTTCAGTGATACCTGTATTAACACAGTGTGCTTCTTACTTGAGATAATTCTCAATAACGATTTCAGTGATACCTTTATTAACACAGTGTGCTTTTTATTTCATTCTTGATAATGATTTCAGTAATACATTGATTAACACAGTGATCTTCTTACTTGATATCACTCTCAGTAATAATTTCAGTGATACAGTAATTAACACAGTGAGCTTCCTACTTGAGATCACTCTCAATAATGATTTCACTAATACATTGATTAACACAGTGAGCTTCTTGCTTGAGATCATTCTCAGTAATGATTTCAGTACTACATTGATTAACACAGTGAGCTACTTACTTGAGATCATTCTCAATAATGATTTCAGTAATACTTTGATTAACACTTGATATCACTCTCAATAATGATTTCAGAGATACCTTTATTAACACAGTGTACTTCTTACTTGAGATCATTCTCGATAATGATTTCAGTAATACATTGATTAACACAGTGATCTTCTTACTTGATATCACTCTCAGTAATGATTTCAATGATACATTAATGCAGTGAGCTTCCTACTTGAGATCACTCTCAATAATGATTTCACTAATACATTGATTAACACAGTGAGCTTCTTGCTTGAGATCATTCTCAGTAATGATTTCAGTAATACATTGATTAACACAGTGTGCTACTTACTTGATATCACTCTCAATAATGATTTCAGAGATACCTTTATTAGCACAGTGTGCTTCTTACTTGAGATCATTCTCGATAATGATTTCAGTAATACATTGGTTAACACAGTGATCTTCTTACTTGATATCACTCTCAGTAATGATTTCAATGATACATTAATACAGTGAGCTTCCTACTTGAGATCACTCTCAGTAATGATTTCACTAATACATTGATTAACACAGTGAGCTTCTTGCTTGAGATCATTCTCAGTAATGATTTCAGTACTACATTGATTAACACAGTGAGCTACTTACTTGAGATAATTCTCAATAATGATTTCAGTAATACATTGATTAACACAGTGAGCTTCTTACTTGATATCATTCTCAATAATGATTTCAGTGATACATTAACACAGTGAGTTTCTTACTTGATTTCACTCTCAGTAATGATTTCAGTGATATATTTATTAAAACAGTGTGCTTCTTACTTGAGATCATTCTCAATAATGATTTCAGTAATACATTGATTAACACAGTGAACTTCATACTTGATATCACTCACAATAATGATTTTAGTCATACCTTTATTAACACAGTGTGCTTCTTACTTGAGATCATTCTTGATAATGATTTCAGTAATACATTGATTAACACAGTGAGCTTGTTACTTGATATCACTCTCAGTAATGATTTCAGTGACACCTTTATTAACACAGTGTGCTTCTTACTTGAGATCATTCTCGATAATTATTTCAGTAATACATTGATTAACACCATGAGTATCTTACTTGATATCACTCTCAGTAATGATTTCAGTGATACATTGATTAACACAATGAGCTTCTTACTTGATATCACTCTCAATAATGATTTCAGTGACACCTTTATTAACACAGTGAGCTTCTTACTTGAGATCATTCTCAATAATGATTTCAGTAGTGCCTTGATTAACACAGTGAGCCTCTTACTTGATATCACTCTCAATAATGATTTCAGTAATACACTGATTAACACAGTGAGCTTCTTACTTGAGATCATTCTCAATAATGATTTCAGTAATACCTTGATTAACACAGTGTGCTACTTACTTGATATCACTCTCAATAATGATTTCAGTGATACCTTTATTAATACAGTGTGCTTCTTACTTGAGATTATTCTCAATAATGATTTCAATAATACCTTGATTAACACAGTGAGCTTCTTACTTGATATCACTCTCAATAATAATTTCAGTGATACCTTTATTAACACAGTGTGCTACTTACTTGAGATCATTCTCAACAATGATTTCAGTACTACATTGATTACACAGTGAGCTTCTTACTTGAGATCATTCTCGATAATGATTTCAGTAATACCTTGATTAACACACTGTGCTTCTTACTTGAGATCATTCTTGATAATGATTTCAGTAATACATTGATTAACACAGTGAGCTTCTTACTTGAGATCATTCTCAATAACATTTTTTCTTTTGCTGGAAAACACTGCAAACAAAACTCCAGGGTTGTTATGGGGGCAAGGGTGGCCCCTGCTTTTGTCAACCTCGTCATGTCATGGTGGGAGCAAAAATACTTTAAATCCCACAGTTTATTCCAAAATATGGTGTTTCACAGGTGTTTTATTGATGATCTCTTTATGGTATAGATGAGCTTTGAAAGTGAATTTGGGGAACTACTAGAATGGTTCAATTCCAGCACTTCCTTTTTGAAATTTACGATCAGTGATTTTAAGATGCATAAATGTTTTGGACATCAATCTATCTTTTGATCCATGTGGCTATCATATCAACAAAAAGATCAAAAGAAAAAGACACCTTTGTAAATAATTATTTACACAGGCGTAGTCAGCATCCACGCCACATGAAAAAAGAAATGGTGAAAGGACAGTTTATAGGACCTGGCAGATTAACAAGAAATGGAGACCCTGAATGGTTCTTTTCATTGTTAAAGGCTATGATAATGACTGGCTGGCTAACATTATTAGTGAAATCTATTTGTTGCATACTGGTAAGGCAAGACCAGTCCTTGATAAAGGTCAAACTTTATGTTCCTTAGTCAGAGAAGATACATACACACATACACACACACACACCCAATCTAGTTTCCGTATTGGCTATAGGCATACCTTTTCACTCCCCATTGCCACTGACATCACCATAATCAGAAATATCTTGCAGAATAACTGGAAGATTATTTTTGATAATGGGGATTTTACTAAGATTCTAGATGATCATCCTTTATTCACTTATAAATTAACTAATTGCATTAGATCCATCCTAGAAAGATACACTGGCCCTAAGAAAATGAATCACAGTATCTTTGGGAGTTTTAAATGTGGCATCTGTAAGCAGTACTGCTTTACTTCCAACACAACAAGTATAGTACCAGAGGTAAAGTTGCAATTCTAAAGACGTAGTCTAGTTAGGTTTATGTGATTCAGGTACCTGCTTCTATGTTGGTAAAACTATAAAGAAACTGGCATGCAGAATTTATGAATACTCGCGAGTGATTAGAAAAGGGGACACTGGTAATGGCTTCACAAGACATTCTCTATAGTGTAATAACTTTAAAAACTTTTGATTTTTTTTGTGCTGGACTCTGTTGAAATGAATATCTTCTGTGCCAACTACAAAGTACTATTAGAGTGCAGAGAGTCTGTATGGCAGATTGGGCTTAATGCTGATCTGTTTCCTGGTCTGAGCAAGAGTCTGAATATAAAATGTTTTTTGCAAGCACAGAGTTTATAAAACATTAAACGAACAGCTCTTGATGTATATAATAACGTATATATAGTTTTTTACATAGTCCTTTAAATTTTTATGCGTTTAGTTTTTATTTGTGTTGTTTCTTTAAATTTCTTTGATCATTGACTGTGACAATGTGAAGTATTGCCAGGTATGCCAGGAGAAGTAGGGCAGTGGATGTGTAACATATGGCAGCACAGCAAGCCGGAACTTTGTAAAGAATTCTATGTCATTTGCATATCAAACTGATTTGTACAGATGCTTGTGTTAAAAATGTATTTTTAAAGCTGCTTGTGTTAAAAATGTACCAACAGTGTGTCCTGCTGGACAGAAAAAGAAATATACTTGCATGTCAGATTGTATTATAATTATTGAAATTAATATTGTAACAGAGGATACTGGAAGAGAAGAGGTTAAGCTCAGCTCCATCTAACTTTGAAAAATAGTACAACATTAACTTACTTAATTTTGGCCATAAAGATTGTATCTTACAATTCTGATTGCAGCCAGAAACAACATTTCTATGCCAGAGAATGATTTATTAGATCCTGTAGGAAGAGTGGATGTGTTTTGTTGTTTTATGACTTCCTGAAGTGACAACAGGTCTTAGCAAAGTTCTATGTGTGTATATTATTGACACATAAGTGCTAAATCCTGGCAGCTACTATCCAAGGGTATAGTTTGGGAACCAGAAGTCAGATGACCAGATGTATGTGATGTCATTCTGTAATGTAGGGGAAAAATGATGTTTTAACACTAGATGAGACTGAAGTCTCAGAGTACTCTATTTTTGAAACCTGACAAAGAAGAAAGACCATTAACCTACTTCATCTTGCCTTGCTCTAGTAAGTGACCAGGGAATAGCAATTCTTTAGATCAGTCAGGAAATATAGTGATATTAGTTAATTACTGTTTTCCTGTACATGTGCAAACCCATTCATTTGTGTTATTTTAATATTTCCTGTGATTGAAACTCTGGTGTTTATTGTACACATAAACTGTCTTTTCTTGTTCTTTTATTATTTATTATTAAACATATTTAAACATTTCATTGTGGCTGGTCCTTTAGATTATATTGTAACCTTTGAGAGTACTCATATCTATTTGGTGACTCTGGAGCCACTCCTGAAAGCCTTACTGTATTGTCCAAACACTATCATTTGTATTATTATTAACTGGCTGGCTTGTAAAGTATTTTGGGTGGTTGGAGGGTGGCATAATGCTTGAGATGTTTGCCTCACAGATGCAAGATATAGAGTCTGATTTTCACCTTTGCAGGAAAATTGGCTAGGCTTAATGTGACCTGAAAACGTAGCTAGCCTAGTGCTCAACTATGAACCTATGAACCTATATGCATCTTCACAGAGACCTGACTCAGGACTATGAAGTCTACCCCATTACTGCAGGTGTTCAATGCCCACCACACTAGATGAAGGCACTAAAGGTTGCAGTGCCTATATATTTGTAAAACAAAATATCACCTCCAGCCTCTTTAGATAAGATAATGACCTGAAAATCATCCATGTCTAACTTACTATTAACAAAATCCCTTACCACATCATAGCTAACTTTAGGACCACCATCTTGACCCATGCCTCCTACCTGATTAGTATGTAGCTCCTATGCATTAGGCCAAACACCATTCTCCTAGGGATCATCAACTACCCTTCATTCAATTGGGAAACGTACACATTCCATAACATGTATGCCCAGAGATTAAATACAAACTCTCTGGACCAGTTAGTCCATATCCCACCAAGGGGAGACAAAATCCTGGACTTGGTCTTAATTAATAGGGGTTAGCTCTCTTCCCCAACAGTTGTTATTTCCTCCTTCAGAAAATTGGACCATAAATAAGTCACATTCACCATAAGAGATGGAAGCTGGAAACATCCTCAAATACCACTACATTCAGAGATTATGGAAAAGCTAATCTTTTAAAACTGAGTGATGACCTGGTTGAATTCAACATTCCCCCTCCATGCTGATGCCCCCACTACAAATGTAGAATCCTTTGCTGTCAAATTCTATGCACATGTGAATAGCTGGATAGATGCATCTGTCTACCTTTGAAGCATAGACAGTGCCAAATTTAAAAATAAACTTCTCTGATGCAATCCAAATATAGATAGTCTACACAGTAAAAGAAAAAAATCATTGTACACAATAATAAATGTAATTATCAAGATATCAAAAATGCTTTTGCTAAACTTAACAAGGAATTTCAGTCCATGTTTAAATCAACCAAAGCTGGATATAATGTAAAAACATCCACCCATGAAAAAGAATGCCATGTTAGAATCCTCAGAAACAAGACCCAGCACTGCACAGAGGTAACAGTGATGATATCACATGCTTAGACCCAGAGGACATAGCCAGTCTACTAGCTGATAACTTTAGCTCTAACTTCACCCCCCTCTCCCCCCTGACATTTTCCAATTACATACCCTGCATCTACACCACTCCCCTTAAATCTCTCATGAACAAGAGCTCAAAGAACTTTCCACTGCCAAGAAAACTGCTTCTTTGGGAGTGGATAACGTACCAGGCTGCCTACTGACCAGCCAGAAACAGGATATGTCAACCCCTTTACAGAAGCTAGTCATTATCTGTCTCCAAACAGGCTCTGAGACAGACAAATGGAGGACAGCAACAGTCACTGCATGCACAAAGGTGAGGCTGACCCAAGTAAATATAAATTCATAAGTCAGCGCAGCCTCACATGTAAGGTTATGGAGAGTATCATTATGGAATTACTAAAGGACATATGTAACCTACAAACTCTTGAACCAAGCCAGTTTGGTTTTGTCAAGAGTAGATCCTGCCTGCTTAACCTGGTTGACTTCTTCAAGATGGTTATTGAAATAATGGATGGGAAAAATCAATACACAATGCATATCTAGAATTTGCAAAGGCATTCAACACCATTGCACTCTCAGGTATTGTTGATAAACTCTTCTGCTAAATGTCAAACCCTGTGTAACTCATTGGATAATAAACTGGATCACAAATAGAACTCAGGAAATTAGGTGGCACTATGTCCTCCCAATGCCTTTTCACTAGTGATGTACCCCCAGGGTTAAGTCCTTGGGACTCTCCTCTTTGGCATTCATTTCTCGGAGGTCAAATATAATGTAAAAGATGTGTGGATGACCATATTTGCAGATGGCTATACATTTGGTTCCATCATAAACTCTCCAGGTAAACCCAGGTGCTCAAAGAGAGTCTTTAACTCATTACATCTTAGTGATGCCTCCAGGTGAATCTGCTGTTAACTCCTACTGATGCCTCTAGGCACCAAATATTGCTTGTTCATATTTGCATCAATAATTCCAAAACCATGCTATGTACAAGGTTTAAAAAAAATATTCTTAACTTAAAGCTAACACAATAGCAAACTCAATTGCATTAATATTTGACCTATGTCTAGTGCAGGTAAATAGAGATTAACTGTTGTTTTTATAATATTACTTTATATAGATATAATTTTCATATTTTAATAAATATCTCAACAACCAAGTAACACAGACAGAACTCCTTAGCCTCATATGAAACCTCTCAGCTAGATTAATAAAATGCTGCTCTGCTGTCAGTACATGTGTAACTTGAGTGGTTGCTGAGATATTGTAAGTTGTTTACAAAATATTACAAACTTAAATAGTTCCTGTGTTTACTGTGACATATAAAAATTCGGTTTAAGACCTAGAACCTAAGGAATTCTACCAGCATAAAAATAGTTTGCGCTGAAGAGTTTGCCATTTATACTTCTTTCATTATCCTTATGGTTCCAGATATATGAACATTTGTTTGAAATGTGAGGACATAACTTGATTCTGTCAAAGGGCTTAGGCTCCATCCATTGGAAGTTACAGAACAAACTTCCGGAGCTCCATTGGAGTGAATGAGGTGACAAACAAATATCTGGTGCCATAACCATGGACTAAATCTAAATGTCAAAAAATGAAAAATAGTTTCCTTTAGCAAGCATGATGTCCCCTGTAGCTAGAGACCTTGAAACCTATATGAACAACAACTGTCCTTTGATCACCACGCATCCACTGTTTTAAAAAAGTCCTTTTGAATTGCACCGCTTATTAGTAAGGGTACGGCTTCTATGTCCAATGATGTGATCATTCCACTGGATTCAGCACTTATTAAGCTGTTCATTCAGTATAATTCCCCTTTTAGCATGTACCTATCCAAACACTTAAGACAACTTGAATGACCACAATACTTTCTCACCAAGAAAATTAAGGGCCTAAATCAGAAAATTTACATTGATCATCTCAAAACCCTGTCCCTCTTCTCATTATCAGAGAAGCTACTGAGGGGTGATCTCTGTCTTGTGGACAGAGACTCAGCAGACCCTATCCTCTCTGATCTACTGCACAGCCACTAGTCCATTAGTGAAATAAAGATCAGCTGAACAGGTCTTAATCTCTTCTGCAACATAAATAGAATATGTTCGAGGGATAGATATGTATCACAGAGAATACCACTTTTTGGAATTGTCTTCCTCTCCATATAAAGCAAAGTATTTTTCTTACTCTGTTTAAACGTAATCTGGAAGAAAGCATGAGAAACCACAGATTCACATTTGGTTTATCACCCCTATCCCTTCTTGATAGGGACAACATGTAAATGTGCTGCCCGATTCTAGGTTATTTCTATTTAAATTACAAGGATTAAAAACTTCATCGGAATGCTGGGCTTGACATTTACAAATCTTCACATATCAATAGCCCAGTAAGTACCTATGAACCTATAAGAATTGTTTTATTGATAATAGCAATTTTCTCATAAGTTAGTTTTTGTGTGTGTTTATTTATTTATTTATTGTTTTTGTTGTTGTTGCTTTTTTGCTATTTTTACTGTTATTTACTTTCTGGGGTTTGATTTAGGTGGGGCAATATTGTCTTTAGAGGGAGATTGTGTTTGTGTAAGGATTCTGTGGATAAAGTATGTGGTATTACTTTTTCTGTTGCAGTGAATGAGAAATGTAGTCAATATTTTGAAACAGGAATCTATTAAACTAACAGCTCTTGATGTACATAGTAATGTATATAGTTATGTACATATTCGTTTAAATTCTTATTTTATAGTTTAGTTTTTGGTTGTGTTGTTTCTTTAAATTTCTTTGAACATTGACTAATTGAAGGTGGCTGGGGATTGGTAGTGTGATGATGTGACATATTGCCAACTATGCCAGGAGAAGTAGGACAGTGGATGTGTAACATATTCCAGCACAGCTAGCTGGAACTTTGCAAAGAAATATATGTCATTTGTACATCAAACTGATTTGTACAGATGCTTGTGTTGAAAATGTATTTGTGAAGCTGTTTGTGTTAAATATGTATCAAATGTACAAACAGCATGTCCTGTTGGACAGAAAAAGAAATATACTTATATGTCAGACTGTATTATAACTATTTAAATTAATATTGTAACAGAAGATACGGGAAGAGAAGAGGTTAAGCTCAACTCCAGCTAACTTTGCAAAATAGTATGAAATTAAATTACTTAATTTAGGCGATAAAGATTGTATCTTACAATTCTGATTGCAGCCAGAAACTAAATGTCTGTGCCAGAGAATGGTGTATTAGCTCCTGTAGGAAGAGTGGAACTGTTTTATTATTTTATGACTTCCAGAAGCTACAACAGATCTTAGCAAAGCTCTATGTGTGTATTATTGACACATATGTGCTAAATCCTGGCAGCTTCTAGCCAAGGGATGTAGTATGGTAACCAGAAGTCAGATGACTAGATGTATGTGATGTCATTCTGTAATCTAGGGCAAAAATGATGTTTTAATACTACATGAGACTGAAATCTCAGGGAACTCCATTTTTGAAACCTGACAAAGAAGAAAGACCACTGACCTACTTCATCTTGCATTGTTCTAGTATGCATTCTTCTAGTAAGTGACCAGGGAATAATAATTCTTTAGATCAGTCAGGAAAATATAGTGAGATTAGTCAAGTACTGTTTTCCTGTATATGTGTGAATCTATTCATCTGTGTTATTTTAATATTTCCTGTGATTGAAACGCTGATGTTTATTGTAAATACATATTCCATATTGTCATGTTCTTTTATTATTTATTATCAAACATATTTAAACTTTTCATTGTGGCTGGTCCTTTAGAGAACATTTTCATTTTTGAGAGTACTCATGTCTATTTGGTGACTCTGGGGCCACTCCTGAAAGCCTTACTGCATTGTCCAAACTCTATCAATTGCATTAGTATTAATTTCACTCAGTATAATTGGGTACCCTTGTAAGAGCCTTACAGTAGCTGGCTTTGGAGTGTCTGGTGGCAGTAGCTACCTTATAGTCTGGGCAGAGGGACATAGCTACTAAATCTGTGCCAGTCTTTCCCAGGTGTGTGTGTGTGTGTGTGTGTGTGTGTGTGTGTGTGTGTGTGTGTGTGAAAATCAAATCTAAAACAGTGTATGTGTCAGCTGCTTGGAGCAGGGATACAGAGCACTGGTTTAACAGATAGGGTGGTGGAGGACTGGGCTTGGTCACTTGGCTGAGGACTCAACTATACAGTTGTGCCAGTGGGAACTCTTACTGGGGACCTGGAAAGAGAGAGAGATAGAAACACAGACCCTGAACTTAGCATGTTCCCTGTGTGCTCTTAAGGGAAATTGTGCTTTGTGCAGACAGCTGCATCTGGAAATACTGTGTGTATCTATTTTTATTCCAAGTGAGCGTAGCTCTCCAGTGTCAGAGGTGAGGATTAAAGCTCCTTGACTACTGGCCCAGAGAGGAGGCATCACAGGTTATTTTGAACATGTGATTTGCTTGGTACTGTTTTTAACTTAGAGGGCTGCTCCCTTACCCCTTTGTTTCCCATTGTTGTTTGTGAGGAGAGTCCGTTTGAATTAGCGGGCTTCTCTTCTGGTTAGTGAACTTGCTGTTTGTTAGGCTTTAAAGCCTTTTTTCTCAAAAAAAACTTGAATTGTTTAGACTAGTTCTTCTTGTGAGCTTAGTTGATACTGCTAAGTTTCGGTTGTTCAGACTGTAGTGTAGCTTTGCTCTGTTTTTTTTAATTTGTGAGAGTCATCCTTTGCAGGACTGCATAGCTGTTTAGTTTTGGTATAAGTCCTGATTATGTCCAAAGACCCCAAAGAACCAAAACCATCTGGTTCCAAACAATGTGATAAGTGCATCCAGAAGATGCCCCTTACAGATGAGCACACCGGTTGTGTTTATTGCCTAGGTGCCCTTCATTTGCAAGAATCTTGTGCTTTCTGTCATGCCTTCAGCAGTAGAGTACTTTTAGAACATAAAAACAAGTTGATAATGCTGCTTAAGAACTCTTTCACAGAGGTTATGGAAGGGTCTCAGAGCTCTAAATCTTATGAAAAATCACCCTCTTCTTCTAAATCTGAGAAGGCAGGTAAAAAGACTGCTTCTTCAGCTCCAGCATCGGAGCTGCCTAAAAATGGTTGGAAAAGAATCTGGCTCAGAACCAAGGGCTCTTGGTTCAGAAAAGTCTCCCTCTTCGGTTCCAACTGTAACTACGAAGCTGACAGACTTTCTTCTTAAGAGCCAGTCCCCTGTATTGGAACCTGTCACTCCAACATTAAGGTATCTGCTCCTACAAAGAGTGAGATTGCCATCTTTATCCTCTCGGTCCTCCAGAAGTTTATCAGATGATGATGTGGAGTGAGTGGTGAAGAGACTCCTTCGAAACACTGGAGTTGGCAAAAATTCTGTCAACTCCGACCCAAAAGGAACCGTAGCCAACAAGGTCTCCCCCCTTCTTCGGTTCCTCCTCCTCTGACTCGACCTGGGGTTTTGGAGCCAGAGTACTTGGGTCTGATCATAGTGGAACCATTGGAACTGAGACCTCCAACAGGATCGTTGTTTCTGACATCTGCTCTGACTACCTTGGCTCCATTGAAATCTGAGAAATCTAGGAGCCGACATTCTCCCATCGGGTCTGGGGAGGGGAGTAGGATTGGACAGCTGTCTGAGCAGATTCTACCTCTTGGGGCTTCTGCACGGTTGAGCTCGGCTCCTACATTGGCTTTGAAGCCAACCACTCTGCTTCAGGGTCAGTCTTTTGGTTCTTCAGAGCCAGGGTCCTCCTCAGAGCAGGGTGAGGGGGCTTTTGAGCTAAGGGATAGTGTGCTGTCACCTCCGATGGCTCCACTCTTGGGTTCAAGTACTCCTCCCCTAAAGTGCCTCTGTTGGTCTCAGTCCCATCACTCCCACCCAAGTGCAGAGACCCTAAGCCCCAGAAAGCCCCTGCAGGTGAGACTATCTCTTCCAAACCTTCTCCAGAGTACCTCTCTGAGGAGGTGCCTCAGAAGAGATTGTGCAAGAGGAAGCACATAGACTCCCCGGATGAGTCTATCACCTCAGACACCGGCATGGATGATTCAGAAGGGTCCCCACTGCCCCCCTCTGAATATGTCTACTTTGCAGCTGGAAACCCACCAGTCCTTCAGAGGATGAGTGAGTATACCTGGAAGCTTTTGGGTCTCACCCTACCACCTCTTGGATGTATCCTCCTTTTGCCCAATTGATGAATGTTACTGCTCGGAAGGCATGGGGCTCTCCAGGTACAGTGGAGCTTATTCCAAGGAGGCCTAATAAATTAATTATAGCACCCACAGAAAAAGAATTTCTAACCAAAGGTGTCCCAGTAGATGCTATGGTGGTGGCGGCGGCCACCAAGAAGGAATTGTCAGAAACTTCCTCATCTGTTCATTCACCGAATATAGTCTTGGATGATGGACAGATATGGAAAGTGTACCTTTTCTTCAGCAGCATTTACGCTTTGATTTCTGAATTACTTGACCCATTTTATGAGACTACAAAGAAATCTCCTGAAAGAGCTAGGAGATCCCCTTCAGGGCACTGTAGCTGCTGGAATTTTGGATAAAGCTATCCACCCTAAACTCCATGGTTAACTCCTCCGTGCGACTGATTTCATATGCAGCCAATGGAGCGAGTAGAGCAGCAGTTACAAGAATTTCCTTAAGGAGACATTCCTAGATGCATGTATGTAACTTTGTTGAACCCTTCAAGTCTTCCTTCATTAATGCCCCTTTTGATGGCTCATCATTGTTTGGGCTGAAAGTTAAAGAGACCTTGTCCAGGTGTAAACAGGAAGGAAAAACTCTGTCTGCCATAGAAATCCATTTTCCATCCCCCACTAGACCTTATTCCAAAGGTCAGAGAGGGGGTAAAATGAGGTTCTGCAAGTCCCAAAGAGTATTTCCCAATGCACATGGTGACTCTTTCCCCAGGGCAGAGGGGGAAGCAACAATAGAAGATGCCGACCTTGTAGCAGAGGGGGTCCACAGAACCAGGGTGACAGGGATTCTTTCCTTGGAAAGCCCTTTCTGTGCTCCTGAGTGGAGGCCTGCCTGTCTGTCTCTGGAGGCCTGCCTGTCTCTGGAGGCAGTTGGGGAATGCTTATCATTCTACCCAAACGTCTGGCTAGAAATCACACAAGACAAATGGGTACAAACGATCATATCCAGAGGTTATTACATGCCCTTTTCCACTCCCCCTTTGGAGAAACAATCTGTCCCAGACATTACAACCAGTCAAAGGTACTAGACAACATTAAACGTACATGAGTTGCTAGAAAAAAACGAGTCATCCAAAATGTCCCCGCAGACCAGATTGGATCCAGAACTTACTCAAGGTTCTTTTTAGTTCCAAAAAAAGACAGGGGACTGGAGACCCATTTTGGATCACAGCAGATTAAACAAGTCCTTCAAGAAATCAAAATTCTGGATGGTGACACTGCAGTCAATATTTCCCTTTCTGGGGAAAGACAACTGGATTTGCTCAATAGATCTCCAAGATGCATGCTACCACATAAAAATGGACAGGCAATCCAGAAAACAATTATACTTTTGGCTGGGAGCCAGTTGTTACCAGTTTCAAGCCCTGCCCTTTGGTCTCACTACAGCCCCCAGAGTGTTCACCAAATGCATGGCAGTGGTTACGGCTCACTTGAGGTGCTTGGGATTCCGTGTGTTTCCATACCTAGACAACTGGCTCCTAACTGCACCACCAAGCATCTACTAGTGCAAGCAAGGGATGAAACCATTCATCTCTGTGACAAGCCAGGCATTACCATAAATCTGCCTTGTTGCCTTCACAGCATCTTATATTCTTAGGCGCAGAGTTAGACTCAAGGGAAATGTTGGCCAAACTTACCCCTGAAAGGATTCAGTCCCTACACTGTCAAATCAAAAGCTTAACATCCAAAAGAAAAGTACAGGCAAAGACTATCTTGCAGGTTCTGGCCACCATGGCAGCTGCAATCATTTTAGTACCTCTAGCACATTTGCAGATGAGAGTCCTTCAATGGCTACTTTTCTCCCAGTGGTCCATGCACAATCTACCACTGTCACAGATTTATCACAGAGTCATGCAAAAAAGACCTACAGTGGTGGCTTAAAATGACTCAGTTGACCACAGGCCATCTGTTTGTTTTTCCATAACCAACAGCCACACTGACCACGGATGCTTCTCAGATAGGGTGGGGGGGCCTTATCTGGGAAAGACTATCCAAGACATCTGGCAGGAACATGAGAACCACTTGCATATCAATATCCTAGAGTTGAGAGCGGTGCTCTATGCTTTGCAAGCATTCCAGGACTCTCTCCTGATAGGAACTAAATTCGCAATTCAGACAGGCAACATGTCAGTAGTGTGGTACATAAACAAGGAGGAACCAAATCCTACCCTTTATGTTGAGAGGCACAAAGAGTATGGCAATGGCCTGTCACTTCTCCATGATTTCTGACAGCAATGCACATCCCGAGGAAATCCTACATGATAGCGGACAAAGTCAGCAGAGCCATTCTGATGCCTCATGAGTGGTCCCTAAAACAAGAGGTTGTGGAAGAGATTTTCCACAAATGGGGCCAACCATGCTGCGATCTTTTCGCCACGTCCATGAATGCTAAATGCAGCAGCTACTTTGCCCTGATTCCCCCTCCGGGTAAGTCACTGAGGGATGTGCTCATACACGATTGGCTCCCGGGACTACTTTACGCCTTCCCTCCCTTTCCCTTGATACCAAAGGTCCTTCAGAAGGCCAACACATTCAGAAGCACATTGATTTTCATTGTACCATACTGGCCTTGGCAAATTTGGTTCCCCTTTCTGTGGTCCCACCTCCAGGAGGAACCGTGGATCCTGGACCCAGTTCCAGACCTTCTGACCCATTCGTCTGGGACATTCCATCCATCTATCCAGACCCTAAAGTTGACAGCGTGGTTGCTCCAGTTTCAGAAATAGCAAGGCTCCATGACATCTCCCCAGCAGTTAGACATATTTTGATTTCTTCTCATAAGCCTTCTACCAGAAAACTATACTCTAGCAAATGGAAAAGATTTTCACACTGGGCCTCCAAACACAACACAGATCCCTTTACAGCTTCCATCACAGCAGTGCTAGAATTTCTCCCTAAACTTTTTAAAGAGGGTGCGGCAGCAGCTACAGAGTCCAGCTAGCTGCTATATCCAACTTTCATACTGGGAAATGGGACTGAAAATCATGTCCCACAAACTCTCTAAGGCCTTTCTAAAAGGGACTGTGCTGTTAAGTCCTCCAGTCAGAGAGCCTCTAGCTCCATGGGATCTAAATTTTGTTCTTTCCTCCTTAATTATGCCTCCCTTTGAACCTGCATCATCATGTGACATAAAGTTTTTGTAATGGAAGACACTTTTCTTGGTGTCCGTTACCTCTGCCAGATGAGTATCTGAACTCCAAGCTCTATCTATATGCAATCCTTACATAGTTTTTCACAAAGACAGAGTCTCCTTATGTACTAATCCTTCCTTTCTACCTAAGGTGTACTCGGAGACCAGTCTAAATCAATCTAATGAATTACCAGTGTTCTTCCCAAACTATGGCAACAGGACAGAATATAGACTACACCAGTTGGGTGTACATAGGCAGTTGCGCTTGTACATGTATAGAACTAAAGTTTTCAGGAAGATGGGCCAATTATTTTGTATTCTTTTCAGATAAAAAGAAAGGACTGTCAGTCTCAAAAGTGACACTGTCGAAATGGCTCCACAGATTGTATTTCCTTCACATATAGCACTCAAAACAGACAATTACCAGGCTAAGTGAAGAGCCATTCCACAAGAGCTATTGCAACTTCCTCTTCCTTCCACGCCAGACTGCCTTTAGATTCTATTTGTGCAGCAGCCACATGGATAAGACCTCATACCTTTATCACTCATTACAAAGTAGATGTGGCCTCCTGGAACAGGGCTTCCTTTGGGTCCACTGTTCTAAAGAGTTTATTCCCTTGAGCCACTCAAGAAAGAAGATGCTAGGGATATTGTCCCAACCAGCATAGAATGAAGGCGAGATAGGACAACATAACATTAAGAAGTTATGTACTCACCATAATGTTTCTTGTCCATCTTGCCTTCATTCTTGCATCCCGCCCTCCTTCCCTCTCCTTCGCTCCTGGAGGATTGGGCAGATAATTCTATTTTTTATTGGATTATGGAATCTCTGATTCTGTTCTGGGTCTTCTCTACACAAGTTGATTCATTGTTACACGGTGTTTATGCTTTCTCTTGTAAACAAGATCTGGGTAATCTTCCCTGAGGATCATGGAATAGGGCATAGCCTCTTGCCAGTGGAAGCTCTTGAGCTTTGGAATTAGGCCGAGTCGGAACCGATGCTCGGTTCCAAACCCAACCAACATAGAATGAAGTTGAGATGGACAACAAACATGGAACATTATGGTGAATGCATAACTTCCTATTTCCTGAGTCATATTCAGAGCATTATCCTGCTATGCAACAGAGACGGTTCCCTTTTTCCAGGTTTACACCATACTTCACCATCATATTTCTGATGCAATTACAACATTCTTTGCAAGTGTCTTGTGTAATTATTTTCTAAAGATGTTTTGCAATGGCATATGATATGTCTCTATTTAAATGTTCACCATATACATAATCATAAATGTTCTAAAAACTACAGACTATGGCTAGCATTACTTTCTCAGTCTGTTCATACCTATTTTGTTCATCTGTCAGTCCCCCTGATGCATAGACAATATGTCTGCACGCTTGCAGAAATACTTTTCCTAGCCATTTCTGGTTTGCATCTACTTGAAGCATTGTAATGAATGATGCATCAAAATATTTAATAGGTGCAGTAGTTACTAATATTTTAGTAGATCAAAGCTTTTAATCTGCTCTTCTGGACAACTCCAGAATGAATTCCTGCTCAAATAGCTTTATTAGATGTACAGTTATACCTAATAATGAGGCATGAACTTAGGCAGGTATTGTACCCATCTTAAGCTTCTCATTAATGAGGGATGGCCTCTTAGAGTTTGCATATTTTGTAATAGCATATGCCTTATCAGCATTAACAGCCATTTAAAGTCATTGTGAGTGAAGTGTTCAACGGCTTTTAAAACTGTTTGTGTTTCTGGTGCTCTTTTTTGGTGGTCACTCTCTTTATGGCAGTGCCACAGCAGTGAGTCTCTTACAGCTTTAATAGCTGTAATGCACAGTGCTGGTACACTTTTTTCTGTAACTTTTCTATTACATCGAAGCTGGTAAAGCTTCGTGTGTTATTAAGAATTATATTCGGGTTGGGTCTTTCTGATCATAACTCAGTTGTCAAGTTTCATCTCCCCAGTTTCATTCTTGGAGTGACTTTCTTGATATCTATGTCTCAAGCACATCACAATGTGGTTCTGATCAGAGACTCAGTGAAAGTCCTCTATGTTCGTGCTGACTTTCATCTTTGGCAGGGTTTTCAGTCTCTTCCACTATAAGCATTACCATAATTCCAGGAATGCATCCAGCCTTTGGAATCTAGTAAAACTGATTTACCTTATTTATGCACTCAAAAATGGTGGTGGCCACAGTGGTGCAGCGGTTAGCATTGCCACCTCACAGCAAGAGGTTCTCCAGTTCAATTCTTGGCTGGGATGCCTTCTGTGCAGAGTCTGCATGTCCTCCCTGTGGTCACGTGGGTTTCCTCCAGGTGCTCCGGTTTCCTCCCACATCCCAAAGACATGCTGTAGGTGGACTGGACACTCTAAATTGGCCCTAGGTGTGAGTGTGTGCCTTCTGTGGAAGGTTGGATGCCGGGATGGCAACTTGACACCGTAAAACTCCACTGCCAATCATGAGCAGACAGGTGATCCGCTGTGGCGACCCCTAACTGGGAAAAGCCAAAAGAAGAAGAATATGCACTCAAAAATGGAGCAAAGATGGTGAGAGTTATTTATTTATTTTTTTATTGGGGTAATGATCTGAGGCATAAGGACCCATTTCAGCCATAGCCCAGGTTGCAATAAAGTTTTATAGTTTAAGTTTACAATAATTTTACAATAAAAATTCACAGTATAATCTTACAAGTGAGACTATGTACTTTATTATAAAAGCTTGTCTGTCAGTTAGTTCAAATGAGTTAGGCTATGAGCTGTTTATGAGCTGTACAAGGTTTGATTCCCTCAGGCTTCATTTGTCTACTGTGTAACTCTGAGCAAGTCATTTAACCAGACACTGCTCTGGGGCATTTGAGAAATTGGGCTAGGCTCAAAGGTTCAAAGACTGCATGCCTAGTCACTACCTATGAAGTTAGCAACTGCAGTTAAGATGACGTGCAGAATGGTCAGAACAACAGCAGCTGTAGCTGTTCTTTTGTTCTTTATGACCCTACCCAGAGTAAAACTTTTCACTCAGTTCTCTTCAAGATTTACAAATCTTAAGTGCCTTTGATTTCCAGATATCACTGAAGACCGAATGTGCAGACCCCACCTAGTTAAGATATGGACTTATTGACTTAAAGTGATGCTTATGGTTTATGGTGTATTAAATTCCCAAAGAAGCAGATATTTGTACGTACTCATGTCTGATGAACATTTATGGTATATTACACTCCCAGGAGAATTAGATACATCTGTACTCTTCTGTCTTTCTTAATACGAGCTGAAGTAAATGCGTACTTCCTTATATGCCCTACATTTTCAGAAGAACAAGATTTTTTCACCTTCAGTAATATCTAAAAGTGAATGTGTGCGGACTTGAAAAAGGAGGAGGTTGAACAACTGTGTCCATCTATGATAAGTAACTAGAGTAACTGGGCATGTGATGCTATGTTAGGAAATATTTACTAATTTGTTTATTTATATGTATTTGTTTACTGGGAAAATCTGACTGCACAAAAAAGACTTTTTAGCAGGGGCCCAGGGAAAATGCTCTAGATAAATACATAAAAAAATACAAAACAAGACATGAAGAATAATGTTTTGGAGGAGGAATGAGTTTTAAGGGAAGGCAGGTATTGAATCAGCTATGCAATGTTTGACAATGCCGATATAGATGATTATATGTGGTGAATAATGTTTGCAACTGAAAATATGTTAATATGGTTCAATTTCATTTATATAAATGTATGACTGCATATATCATAAGTGAAAATTCAATAAAAATGTTACTTGTTTAAAAAAATGGGTTTGACTGACATGTTCAGCCAGGATTTAGGGGGTTATTTATACTGACACAGAAAAGTTTTGGATTGTTTAGTAAATTTTCTATAAGTTAAAATAGTACTTTTTTCTGATCAGATAAGCAATGGTTTAATTTCATATACTGACCAATGTAACCACAGAAGATGTATCATGTCCAGTGGTGGTCGGTGGTGGTATGCTAAAGCCCAAGGGCTGGATTGTAAAAGATTGACATAGCAGAGTGTTTTTTTTTTTTTTTGCTGAGAAGTGCTCATTGCTCAGAGCTAACAAAACAGATCTTCACACACACACACACACACACACACACACACACACACACACACACACACACACACATAGAATGACGATACAGGGTGAAAAATATATGGGTCTATGTTCAGCTACTGAAAACAATAAAACACGAACGGCTAAATCTCAAATGGAAAAGAGTGAAACAAAAAAGCAGCGAACAAGGTCATCATCGAAAGGCCATAGTCAGCCAACATCGAAAACAAAATCAACCAAGGTGGAGGCCCCCCCCCCCCCAGCTATATAAACCAACTCTAACATCACACTACAGGGGGAATAGGGCAAACTTAAAAGGTTTCCCTTCACTTACAGTACGCATCATGTTACTTCCTGGTTGTTGGCCAACTATGGCCATTCGATGAATTTATTCTCGTTGATGTCCTTGTTCGCTGCTTTTTTGTTTAGCTCTTTTCCGTTCGAGATTTACCTGTTTGTGTTTTATTGTTTTCGGTAGCCGAACATGGACCCGAAAAGTATGCCCAAGGACTTGTAACCACAGAACCAACAACAACAGTAGCCTTCACATGCTAAGCTGTTTTAGCATGTTAGATACATCATGCTGTGAACCTGTCTTATAATGTCATCCTATAAGATACCATGTAAATGAATCACATGATGACCACAGCTGATCATATCATACTCAGAGATGTAAGAGATTCTGCATACAAACGACAGGGAGCCTGAAAAGAAATGAATACATAAGTAAGTAGAATGGAACAGAGTATTACAAAGCTGTGGCCACAGAAATTATCTAGGAGACAGAATTTCTGTTTATGTGGAACATTACATAGGGTGGAAGGTGAGAAGGGGTGCTGTACAAAGGCAAAAAAGAAAATCCATTTACGGCCAATGAATGCATAGTTATGCAGTTACAGGAGTCCAGTCTGCCATAAGGCTAGGTGAACACAGATGGTGATGAAATTGCGGGGTACATATCAGAAAATTGAGGAGATACTACAGTTTGGAAGGACAGGAGGAAATGAAAACAGCTGGAACAAAGACTACATAGGAAACAAGTGAAAGATAGGCTAAGAGCCTAAAAATTATAGGAGAACATATGAATCTATTTTTGGACAGCAGTGGTACGACAGACCATGAACAGTAGATGACGGTGGACCATTCGGGGTGCTACCTGTACTCTTCCATGTGTAACTCTGCCTTTGTACATTACGCATGTTTAACTGCCTTCTTATATGGGTGGCACCTTATTAACATTGTTGGTGACAGGGCCAACCAGGAGTTTGGAGCTGAATTTTCAGTAATTATTTTGAAATTTGGTATTGGAATAGTGACACCCATTAAGGCTTGCATAATGACTCATTTGCAAATATGAAAAGAGAACTAATAGACATTTTCTTTTAGGATCATGTATGTTGTAACATCAGTCACAACCTCAGGGTACTATCTCTTCCTAAACATAAATTGTTTTGGAATCCAGCTGCTTGTCTTGGAATATCTGAAAGTTTACACAGGCCTGAATGAACATTCTTGACATGGTTTACCTACACAGTGTGGCAGAGTACTTCCAAAATGGTTGCTATTTGAAATTATAAATACAAATTTATGTTGTTGTTTTTAGTGCAGCATTTTTTTACTCTTTTACCTGTTCACCTTGACTTGACCATTACCCACAAAGCAAATCTTGTTGCTCACCTGCCATTTTTCGTCACAATCATCTCATTCGTGATGGCTTTAAACTGGTTCCAAAGTTCGGCATCATCTAATGTGACCAAAAGCTGTTTCTCAGTTGGATCTCCCTTTTCTCGACCAGCCTGCAGCTCATTCTCTACCACGCTGAGCAGACGAGAGACAGTGGCACCTTCTGCACCAGTGGTTCCACCACATCTGCTGCCACTATCAGTCGAACCACAGCAAACTGAATCATTCATGCCTGCTGCTACAGTCCAAGAAAATATCCAGTGGCAATTAAACACTTCCCAATAAGGGAGGATGGCTTTTCCTTTTCCACACGTTGGGCAATGTTGTGCACAAAGAAAGGTTCACATATGTTGTCACATTTGCACTTGCTTCCTCACTCCTTATACGGTGTTTGCCCAGAATTAGTTTTACAAAATGTGTTTATAATGTACAGTCCTCAGCAAATCATCCTACGAGACAGGAAAATAAACATATTGTAAAATGATAATGCATTAAATTGCAGAACGTTATTCTAAATGGATTATTGTAGACTACTCATTGGTTAAACACTTCAAACCAAAATTCTCTCTTCCACACAAGCAACTCAACATTTACTGAGTAAAAAAAAAAAATAGAGAAACTACATTTAAGACCGTAATGTGATACAAGCGTTTTGGAATGTGACTACCATTAAATGAGGTTCATTATTATGAATCTGTTGATAAACCTGTAAAGTGAATACTCATATTTTCAAAGTATTACAGCTAATAATCTTTAATTTGCAGTTGAATTACTTTAAAATACATGTGAGTTGAACTGGATTGACTAAAACAAAAAAATAAGCACTACATTCCTGATTTCTATACTGGACAGGTTATATTAACTGACAATAGTACGTTCAGAATAGCAATACAATGCTGATATGCATCAGATATTTGATTGTTAGGAAAATGAAAAAAATAATGATTTCAATAATGTTTAAGAGTTGTTACATCTAGGGACAATACACTGTTCCTATACAAGTTGTGTGACCCACCATGCACCCCTCTGAGGTTTGGGAGGAAAGGTAAAGAAATAATGGCCACACTGTCCCCAGCCCAACACAAGTTATAGTGACCTCTGAGGTTTGGGAGGAAAGTTAAAGAAATAATGACCACACTGTCCCCAGCTCAACACAAGTTATAGTGACCTCTGTGGTTTGGGAGGAAAGGTAAAGAAATAATGGCCACACTGTCCCCAGCCCAACACAAGTTATAGTGACCTCTGAGGTTTGGCAGGAAAAGTAAAGAAATAATGACTTTGTCCTCAGCCCCCACACAAGTACAGTCACCTGTGTACACCTATGTACAGGGCTGCTTTTAGACTAGATGTGGTTGGGGCAGAGGCAATAACTAAGCCCACAAAAACCAACTTATGCAGCCTTAGTGTGTGGGGGCCACCAGCCCCCAGAAGTTCTGGTCTGGGTATTCTGTGATGCATTTATCCTTTATTTTTTGAGAGATGACTGTTAAGCTAAGCAAGTGACAACTAGGTCAGTTACTTTCAGCCAAGCAGCTCCTACCAAGCGTTTATAGCCACTTCTATCTACAATTTGGACATCTGACTGTGATAGAAAAGGATGACCTAGTAATGAATTTCAACTTTGTTATTGTTAGAAAAAAAACAGTTGCCAAACATTAAAATAAATATTGCATACTGCTTTACTCAATCACATTAGTCCTGCAAACACAAAATAATAAACAAGCAGCAAGAAACTAGTTTTTTTTCCTGCAAGAAGACAGCAAAAGCAATTATGCCTTCACAACTACATTTAAAAGTTGTGAGATCTCTATCCCATGACCTCAAAATATTTAAACTCAATGTGGCTTGAATGTCTAGTCAACCGGAGCACCCCCCCAACACACACCGTGCCGTACAAACATCTTCTTTTATTATGGGTGCTTTATTTATTTTTAGAGCAAAGAAATATTCCTCTAAAAATAAATAAATAGGGAAATAGCACCCCTACACGCATGGCACCCTAGGCAACTGCCTATTTTGCCTATGCATAAGTCCAGCTCTGCCTAGTTTCAGTAATAACACCCTTCACCTAGCACTATCCTACCTCATCTGTCCTGAGATTTTAGGACAAAAATATGCCCCAAGTTATCTTTAATAGTTGTATAAAACAATTATTTTATATCGCAAACACCTACACATTATAAGAAATAGCATAAGCAAATCAAATGCTACAAGAATAAGCTTTTATTTTGCAAAAAAAGTGAAGTTCTGTCCTTTGCACTGGCTGTGGGTATGTTTTGTCCTCAAATTCACATGTTTTTATAAAAAATGTTCCACTTTGAGCATTTGAAAAGGTGGCAACCCTACTATCATCCCTGAACACCATCATCCCAATAGTTTCTTGACTATGCAAATCCAAGAATAACAATGGGGTTAAATATGAATAAAAAGCCATACTTAAACTAAGAGGTGAAGCATGGCAGAAATGCACGCACACATATACATATATATATATATATATATATATATATGTATGTATGTATATATATATATATATATATATATATATATATATATATATATATATATATATATACACACACACACATATGTATATATATATATATATATATATATATATATATATATATACACACACACACACACATATATAAAATCACTACATAAACTTATGAAAGCTGACTAGACAGGTTATTTCACATCATAAGGTTTGCAAACTTAAACAAAGCAAAGCTCCTTTTCTAACAGGTTGAAGTTATTCTGGAAAGACATCAACCATCTAACCAGTACATTCAATGCATCAGACTCCCCTAACTTTCACATCTTCTCATCTCTATAAGACTTACTAGCCAAATTTAGTAATATCCCTGTCTAACTACCAGTGGACATCTTCTTCTCCACCCTTGCCATATATCCTACACTTGTACTTCAAAACATTAAGACCCAAAGGCAAAGAACCCCCTCTTGACCAAATCCCACTGGACAGCCTATGTGGCTCTGGTAATCGTTTCCCTTGTTTTATATAACACTACAGGAATTTCCTCACTACCTTCCATCAACATATGTACAATCTCTGTATTATGCAAATTATTATGACAATCATCTGAAAATCTGCCACTGTTAAACTCCTGCCTTTGCTACCCTGCTCCTCAATACCTTCACACTTCTATCCCATCTCTCTTATGCCCACCTTTTGAGAACTTCTTGAAAAACAAATTTATCTCCAGCTATTTCAATACATCTGCTACTACTACAACCTCCTGTCTACAAAATGACATGGTACCTGGCAGGACGAAGCACTATGACTGCCCTCTAGACCCTGTCTAATAAAATACTACAAAGTATAAACAAGGATGTGTTACATGAAGCAGTCTTTATAGACTTTTAAAAAGCTTTTATTTATTTTATTTATTTATTTTACATTTGTTGACCGGGATAGTCCTTCTTGGTATGTGCCCATTTTCAGCGGAGGCCCAGGGAGAAAAACTCCAATAAAGCAAGAACAACATTGACAGGCACAGTGTCGGTTTTACAAAGAATTTAACAGAAATATCTAGAGACAATAAAGAAAGTACAATATACAATAGGCACTTTAGTGAAAAGGAGAAAGTTATTACAATATAGTAATGTCATCTCTCTCTCTCTCTCAATATATATATATATATATATATATATATATATATATATATATATATATATATATCTATATATATTTTTTTTTTTTTTTTTTTTGAGGGCAGGAGTCCATCTTTAGTTGATCATTTGAGTATACATTAATACGTGTACATATGTATACCCTTACAAAAGAAACAAAATTATCAAATCATACTCTTATTGTAGGTATCTGATAGGTGGCATTAACAAGTGGGAGTGGGGTATACATGGAGACTATAAAATTCAGAGGATGAAATTTGATGTGGGCTTATGTGGTATTAGCCTGGCTTGGTGCAGGAGCAGAGCCAGTTGTTAGTGAGGTAGTCTTTGAGGAATTCTGATAGGAGGTTGTCAGCAGCTAGGCTGGTGGGCTTGAGCTTACTGAGTAGTTTTTTATGGTATGGGTTGGGACGGGGTTAAAGGAGAAGGAGTTTAAACCGTCATTGTTGGCTACAGGGATTGTAGTAGTGATGTTTTGGTCATAGTCAATAAGTGAGTGAATTGTGTTTATGAAAAAGGAATTGAATTGTGTTGCGATGTTATCATTTGATGGGGGTGTGGTAGGATTGGGGGGTGGATGTACTACCAGGTTGCAGGAGTTTGTTTATAGTGGCACAGAAGTTTTTGTGTTATTTGTGCTTCTCTGCTGTGCAGTGATGTAGTAGGCTTTTTGGTCAGCTTTTATCTGGGATTTGGCTTTATTCCTAAGTTGTTTGAAAAGTAGAAGGCTGTCATTGCTTTTGTTAGTCAGCCAGTGTTCCCATGCCTTGTCCCTTTCATTTAGTAAGTCTTTGGTGTTACTTCTAAGCCAGGGTGTGTGGTGATGTTTTATTCTAGCTATTCTGCAGGGGGCCAGGCTGCTTAGGATGTTGAGGAAGGTGGTGTTAAAGTGTTGAACAGCGTCATCTAGTGGTAGTGTTTTGAGGGGGGGGGGACCAGTTACTTTGTTGAAAGAGGGAGTTGAAAATGTGGGTATTATATTTTTTCTTGTTGCGGATTAGCCTATAGACTACTTGTTTATGTGGACTAAGATTGTTTCTGATTAGGTATGTGGGTAGGTGGTCACTTATGGTAATGGGGAGGCATCCTGCTAGAAGAGGTGTGTTATTTTTATTTGTGAAAGTCCAATCCAGGATGGATTATCTGTTGGAGGTTTTGTCTATTCTTGTGGGGTTTTGTATGAGCTGGGAGAAACCATACAGGTTTATGAAATTGGATGGATTATTGGAATTATAGATGGACCAGTCAGTGTTGAGGTCACCCATAACTATGGTTTCTTGGTGGAAGGTTGTGGATAGCCAGTGAAGTATGCCTTTGACTGTACTAGTGTTATCTCCTGGAGGGATATAGATAGCTACTATGATTAGTGTTTTGTTCTTGTTGATATTCAGTTTGGTGATGAGTAATTCTGCATTGTTAGATGTAGGAAGTGTGGTGTTGATAACTTCTAGGGCTAAATTTTGTTTAAACATTATTGCTACACCTCCTCCATGTTTATTTTGATGATCGAGTCTATATATGTTGAACCCTGGGAGAAGTATTTCATTGTTTTTGACATGTGGCTTAAGCCAAGTTTCAGTTAAAATGGTTATGTCAGGGGAATGTAAGTCAATTAGTGCATGGAGGTCATTTATATTAAGGAACAGCATGGAGTGTTGCTTGGGGTGAAGGGGTATGGTGGAGTTGACTGAGGTGTAAGGGGTAGTTTGTTTCTTGGTAGTCTTGGGGCCAGAGTTGGGGTGGATGTCACCACTGAGTTTTAGTTTTGATAATATATGAAATAAAGTTGTTAAGTTTGCTTAGTTGTTTGTGGTTTCTAAATAGTGGTTCATTTTTGTGTCTGGTTTGATGGTATTTAAGTGGGAGGTAGTCTATTTCTGTGTTGTTATAAAGGTTGGGTGAAATTTGGAAGTTGTAGTGATGGGTTATGAGCAGTGGAGAGTTGGTGATGGAGTTGGTGGGGTGGTCATAGTAGATGGGGGTGTAGAAGTTAGTTAAATGATAAAAAAGGGTTACTGTGAATAGGCTGGCTGTGTGGAGAAATAAGGTAGTAAATACTGTTTTGTTTTAGTGGATGTAATGATGTGTGTTTTAGTGAATGTAACGTTGTGTGCTTTATTAGTGTGTTGAGGTTGTTAGAATGGGACTAACAGCGTGTGGTCTTGATATCCACCCCATTCTGATTAACCATATGCTAGACATTGAGATAAGCCCTGAAATCACATGATGGTTACAGAAAATCTTCCTGATCATCAATAATGTGTAAAAATATGCTTTATAACCACTGCAAAAGCTCCCTTATCAAATAGTATCCTAATATTCGGTACTAGCCCCTTTACTACTCACCATTTTTATTTGCAAACTTCCTTATGCTTTGTCATATCTACATGTGCTACTATACATATGGCATTGTTCGTTTCCACACCAGTGACTTACTTTAAACTCTGTAGTACACTCTCCAGACAGACTTCTTTCACTAATAGACTGAATAAACAAGAAAAGGCCATTTTACTTCAAAGTGCTGCTGCTAGACCTTAGCCAAGAGGCAGAAGAAGAAGAGACAGAAGAAGAAAGGTGTTTAGACCCCATTTAACTTATCATGGACTGTATGATCCGGAAATTGTAGAGTGATACCGAGTCCTCACCCAAGGCCACAAGGAAGACGTGGAGAGCCCATCCCAGTGGAAACAAAGATATGTGTAGCATTATATATACTAACTACAGGTACTTTCCAGAGACCCACAGGAGGTATATTAGGGGTGTCATAGTCCCCAGCTTCTAGAATATTACATCATTTTCTAAATGCATTCAAACAACATCCAAAGGAGCATATCTGTTTCCCATGTACCCCAGAGGAGAGAGCATGCAGGAATTTTATGCAATAGTACACTTCACTGAAGTTTTGGGGGCCATAGATTGCACACACATTGAAATAAAAGTCCCACTTGATGAAAAGGGATGGAGTTACATTAACAGGAAAGGCTACTACTCTATAAACTGTCAGGATGTCTGTAATGCCTAAGAGATCATCTACAATATCTGTGCAAGTAATACAGGCAGTTTTCACAACTGACACATATGACACTGTTGTGAGCTGGCTTGCTGCAGATGACTTTCCACAAGGCCTTCTTTTGGGGGATGCAGGTTATGCACCGGAAACTTGCTCATGACACCTGTGAGAAACCCACACAAATCCACTGAGCAAGGATACAATGATGCCCATGCTCAAACTAGGAATATCATCTAATGTGTATTTGGCTTGCTCAAATAAATGTTCCTGTGTCTAGATGCACCAGGAGCTGCCCTGCAGTAAGACCCAGCCACCTCTGCCCAAATACAGTTTGTGCCATGTTGCACCATATAATTCTCAGGAAACAGCTTCAGCACAGAAAACAAGGGGCAGGACCAGTGTTTCCAGGACCACAGGCAGGACCACCAGCTCTAGCAGATACAGATGAGTCTGAGGAAGAACCAGTAGGTTCAGATGGTGCTTGCAGATGTAGATGTGCACAATATGCCATGGTTGTGGTTAAGAAGTAAAGAATAGCACACATACTACCTAAGTAAAAACCTAAAAACACAAGCACATAAAAAATATTAAAACTGATGCCTGTAAAAGTCCACATTTTCTCCACGACCCTTTCAGTAGTATACTGAAGTATGCACAAGCACTTCAATGATATCAAAATGAAACATTTCCCCCAATGACCCTTTCAGTAGTTTGTCCATGTCTGTACAAGCACTTCACTGACATCAAAATGAATAATTTCTTCCAGTGATGCCTTCAGTAGTTTGTCTGTGTATGCACATTCTCTCTCTTTCTCTCTCTGTCTCATACACACACACACACACACACACACACACACACACACACACACACACACACACACACACACACACACACACACACACACACACTCTCTCACACGCACACACACACACACACACACACACACACACACACACACACACACACACACACACACACACACTTACAGATACACAAGTCCTCACCTTCTTCCCACATCCTGGCAGTAGCGCACACAGTGGCAACAACAAAAAAACTTTTCCCACACTCATGCTTCTTCCATGTTAACTACTTCCTTTTGCTCAGGTTGTTACAGTCAGCTGAGGCAGCATGAGCCAATAGGAAGGGCTCCTTACTGCATCATGCAGCAGTCCAGTGAATCGTTCATTGAGTGACTTGCCGAAAGTGCCAGCTGTGCTAGGGGGAGTATGGCAGTGCATGTGTAGTATATGTCAGCCTAGCTACATGGAGTTTTGTAAAGAATTATATGTCATTTGAATATTAAACTGATTTGTACAGTTGCTTGTGTTAAAAATGTATCAACAGTGAACTCCGCTGGACAGAAAAGAAATATACATGTATCTCAGAATGCATTGTTGTAACTGATTAAATTTATATCTTGTAAAAGAGGATACTGGAAGGGAAGGGGTTAAGCTAAGTCCAGCTAACCTTACAAAAGTAGCCTGAAATTAAATGACTTGGTTTATAGGTTCATAGGTAGGTACTAGGCTATCGGCCAGAGGGCCTACGTAAGCCTAGCCAACAAGGTTCCCTGGCTTACTCCACCCAAGAAAGTTATTTTCTTGTGCCACTGTCAAGCAGAGACACAGAAGTGATCCCCGGGGTGTATTTCCTATTTCCCATCCACTCATCAAGATTTTTCTTGAAGAGTGCTAATGAAGAGCTTTGCTTGACATAGATGGGTAGCCTGTTTCAGAGTTTGGGAAGTCTCTGGGATAGGAATCTATCCCTCCAGCATGTCCTGTTTATTGTGGTGACAAGGTTTAGGTCCCTAGAGCATGTAGCTCGGAGGGATTGGGATTTCTTTAGGTGTAGCATGTCCAACAGCTCTGGGTTTGACATAGCTTTATATGTTAGGCAGAGATCACCTTGGAGTAGGCGATATGCTACATAGTAAAGCTGGAGTTTTTTGAGACGGTCAGTGTAGGGCATCTGTTTGAGGCCAGTAATCCTCTTTGTGAGGTACTTCTGTGGCCTTTTCAGCTGCTGCAGATGACTTGTGAGGTACATTCCAAAAGGGACGTTGTACTCTATAATGGGCCTAATGAGTGTCGAGTAGAGGGGAACAATTACCTCTTTTTTCCTGGATGAGAACCCTTTTATGATGAGGTACACCATGTAGAAGGCCTTACTGACTACTGTGGCGATGTGACTATCAAAGGATGGACTACTGTCCACCTGGGTCCCAAGGTCTCTTATCACACATTTGGTGTTAAGTAGACTGCTGTCTATGTAGTAGTTCATGGGTACAGAGTTTTTATCAAAGGGGATGACAATGCACTTTTTGGTATTGAGCTTGAGGCCATGGCTCTGACACCTGGCATCTGTCTCAATGAGGCCCTTCTGTAGGATTTCCACATCATTTGGGGACTTGGCTATGGCTCCTAGTTTGTAGTTATCTGCAAACTTCGTTAGCCAGAGGCCTTCTGTGTTAGCTTGTACTTCAGATAAGTAGATACCAAACAGGAGAGGTCCCAGGACTGAACCCTGTGGTACTCCACTTGTCACTGGTTTGAGGTCAGATTTGGAGTCTGCAACTTTTACAGTGTGGGTTCTGTCAGTGAGCCAGTTGGCAACACATCTTGTGATGTAGGGATTTATATATAGTTTAGTGAGTTTAGCTATAATTCCAGAATGGGGGATGGTGTTGAAAGCCTTGGCGAGGTCAAGATAGGCTATGTGAACCACCTTACCCTCATCTACGGCTTTGGTGACTGCCTCAAAGAAGTTGATCAGGTTCAGGAGGCATGATCTGCCTTTCACAAACCCGAACTCGGTGGGATCCAGAGTTTGGAGGTTATCAATGAATTTGTTTATGAGTTCCATGATGATACAATCCATGGCCTTGCAGACCAGGCTTGTCAGGCTAATAGGGCGATAGTTCCCGGGATCTGTGGTGGCTCCCCCTTTGTGGAGTGGGATAACTGTTGCTGTACGCCATGCAGTGGGCACAAAGCCTGATGTGAGGCTATGATTGCTTAGGTGGGGAGCCAGTTTGTTCTGAATGTCATGTAAAATGCAGCCTGGGATCTTGTCCAGTCCCATGGATGCTGTGTTTTTGGCTTTAGAGAGTGCAGCTTTTACCTGCGTAGTTGTGATTACAGGGACTCTGCATTCTTCCTGTATAGATATGGGCCCCTTAGGGGGTGAGGGGGGGGGTAAAGTTAGCACTGAACCTATCTGCCAGGATGTTGGCAATATCAGTTGGTTCTGTAATAATCATGCCATTGTGCTGTAACTCAGAGCAGATCTGGGTGTTGCCATTGAGATTCTTGACATAGCTTTAGAATGCTTTGTGGTTGTCCTTAGAATTAGTGGCAATTTTGTTTTCGTAGCTAGCATTGGAGGATCTTATAAGGGATCTCAGCTTCTTACTGAGGCTGACCAGGGAACTCATCCATTCATGGGATTTTACTCTCTTTTGGAACAATTTCTTCCTTCTGTTGTACAGTTTGTTTATGGCAGGAGACCACCAGATTGGCTTCCTTTTTTAGAAGGACAGCATCTTGGTTCTGTTTGGGATAGCACGATCCATGCACTTGTGTAAGTGCTCATAGAGTGCATCTGTGTAGGATTCAGTAATCATAACTGTATTTTCCATCTGCATGGGTGTCTTGAAGTTCACCACTTCTGTCTTAAGAAGCATGAAGTTGGCTTTGAAGAAATGTTTTACCGTGGTTTCCTTAATGGGGGGTGGGATGTTGATATCAAGCGTGATTAGCTTATGGTTGGATCAGACCAACGAGGAGTTGACTTCAGGTGTGGAACACAGGTCACGCATGTTGGTAATGACTAGGACTAGGATATTGTTGCCCCTGGTGGGGGTGTGGATAAATTGATCCAGGGTATTGGAGTTTATGAATTCCAGAAAGTGTTGTGTGAAGGAGTTGGTAAATGAGTAGATTTCCCAGTTAATGGTGGGGTAGTTACAATTGCCTATTATTAGGGTGTTTGATAGAACCCTAATATTTTCCAGTACATCAAGAAAAGAAGAGTGGGAATTCTGGGGCATGGTGTGGGATCTTTAGCAAGCTATTGCAGTTTTGCCCAGAGTTAGTTGCACTTGGATAACCTTGGATGCATTATGCTGAGCGACTAGCCTGGAGGTGTGGATATCCTTAATGAACATGGACACATCTCCGACTTTGGTATCCCGGTCCAGGTTACATGGCCAAAAAGTGTGGTATGAGTTATAGCCTGGTAGTGTAGGGGTGCTCTCTGGAGCCTTGAACCAGGTCTCAGTCACTGCACAGATATCGATGTTCTCTATTTTAAGGAGTGCCTCGAGTGAGTGCATTTTGAGATTTAGACTTCTAGCATTGAGTAGCATTACCCTCAGTTTTTGCTTGCCTGTTCCTGTTACAGTGGTGAATTTGTCATTTGAACCTTGCCTAAAAAGGCACTATAGGGGAGGCAAGAGCCTTAGCCAGTATCCAGAATCCCAGGGGCGACAGGTGCAGGCCATCTCTGGCAAAACATCATGGTCTGTTGACCATGTCATCCCAAGCAGACAGATACTGGATCACCTTAGAATGACACCAGAAGCTTAGCCAATTGTTGAAGTCAATCATTTTGTCATTGTACTGCGGTATTATTCTGGGCGATGGCAGAATGCTACTCAGGGCTAGGGTCATACCTGCCTGGGCTACAGGATCGGAGAGCTCTTCCATATCTCTTTTCATGTAGTCCAGGGAGGTACATCTCAGGTATGTCTTTAGCCCATAAAGATTTTATTTCACAGGTGTTAATGCAGCCAGAGACACAATGTCTGTGAAAAGCCTTTCTGCAGTAAGGGTAGAAGTGTTGGAATTGATATAGAGATTCCAGATGCTGTATTAAGCCTTAGAAAAGTTCTATGTGTGTACTGGGGCACCTCTGTGACAGTTCCTGGCTCAGTTGTTAGTGAGGGCGTAGTGTGGGAATCACAGAGTCAGGTGACCAGATGCAATGCCATTCTGTAGCCAGCACTGAAATTGTATACTAGTGGGAGATGTGTTAGATGCACCCTGTGTTGCACCTGGCAACAAGACAGTCATCCACCTTCATCTTGCCTTGCTTTAGTAAGTAATTTGGGAACAGTAATTCTTCAGTCAGTTAGGAAAATATAGGGAGATTAAATTTTGTTTTTCTGTATGTGTCTGAGTCTTTCTATTTGTGTTGTTTTTTTTATATTTCCTGTGAATTGAAACTCTGGTGTTTATTGTAAATAGATATTCAGTATTTTTATGTTTTGTTTTTTACTGTTTATTATTAAATATATCTATATCTATACCTTTCATTGTGGCTAGTCCTTTAGAAAATGCTTAACTTTTGAGAGCACTTGCATTTATTTGGTGGTACTGTGGCTCCACGTTCCTGAAAGTCTTGCTGCTTTGTTACCTCTACCATTTGTATAAGTATTAATTGTAGCAAGAATAATTGGGTAACCTAGTAAGTGAGTAGCTGGCTTTGGGTGTTCTGGTGGCAGTGTATCTACCTTATAGTCTGGGTGGAGTTGGCAAAGTGGGTAAGCTGTGCCAGCCTTTCCTAGGTGTGTGTGCATGTGCGTGTGTGCGTGTGTGTGTGTGTGTGTGTGTGTGTGTGTGTGTGTGTGTGTGTGTGTGTGTGTGTGTGTGTGTGTGAAAATCAAATCTCAAAGATGGTGTGTGTGTCAGCTACTTTGAACAGGGACACTGAGACCACTGATTTCACAGAGATGGTGATGGAGGACTTGGCTTGGAACACTAGGTTAAGGACTCAACTCTATAGTTGTGTCAGTGGGGAGTCTTATTTTGGGCCTGGAGAGAAAACCCAGCCTCAGGACTGGAGTGTACATTCCCTGTGTGCTCTTAAGGGAAATTGCACTTGGTGCAGACAACTGCATCTGAAAATACTTTGGGTGTCTATTTTTCTCAGTGAATGTTCCCCACTGGCGTCAGTAGTGAGGATTGAGGCTCCTTGATCACTGGCTCAGAGGAGGGACATCACATTGCTGATCAAATCTGATCAACAATCAGGAAGCATAATGCTGGACTGTTTTCAAAACAGCACAGTAATTTTAAGAAGCTGTTTTATTTTTAATTTTTGGATCTCCTCAGAACTCCATGCATGTCAGGAGTTCTGAGTACCCTAAACAAAACAGAAAGTCAACTATTAACTTTAATTAAAAAATAATAGTGAACTTTCTGAGTTAACACGTTTCTTTATTTCTCTCTTTTTAGCTGTGCAGTCCAGTACCACAAGTCACCCTTGCTTAGCCATGTATTGGTTGTGTAACATATGCTAGCATCACACAGAGACAACCCCCCAGGACACATATTGTAGCTGCAGTATTAACAAGGTAAGTGTGGAACCTGTATGGAAAAAAGAGAAACATAACTGATTGCTATCTTATGCAAACACTAACATGTTCCCTACCTGGAACTTGTTTCAGGTGTACAGTAATAGCTTATGACAGATGTTTGCAATATACAGCTATGAATTTTGCCCAATAGTGTGCATCAAGAATTTCAGCTGACCACTGTATATAAACCAGTAAACAGGTTTGGTAGTGTAATTTGCAAAAGTCTACCAATAAGCAGTACTTAAATATCAGCTTTGACTGCATAGTCACAGAAATACTGTGAGGGTTAACAAGTAAATAGCCAATCATTTACAATTGAGTAGAAACAATGTATTAAACATTTACTCTGCAATACAGTTATATTAAGGCAAAATTCTGAGTAAGAAAACATTAACCACTCCATGCATCAGACATATATGCAATCCAAAGTCACATAAATGTGCAAAGGGCAAGGAGCAAGCATCATCACTTGCACAGGTGGGATTAGGGGTAGTACAGGGGACAAGACAGATACCAAAGAATTGAGTGTCTGCAAGTATCAAAAATGTATTAATTAAATGTTCAATTATCAGGGCCAGCAGCAAAATATGTATATCAGTCTACTGTAGTGTTTAGATAACTTTTGTGTTTGTGAGGTGGTATGGGTAAGTTTTGTTCAATGTCAGAGTATATGCATGAACACAATGAAGCACTGCACTAGCAATACATCCTGGTACATCAGACAGGTGTGAACTGTGCATGGTAGAGTAGTCTGTTCATCATTTCTACCCTCAACACAAGAACTACCTCTGCCAGAAGTTGTACTGCTAGTTTCATGAGAAAAATACAGATAGTAAAGCAAAGGGTGTATTGCGAAATGCAATCCATCAGTCATGTTAACAGAAAGCAATTTGTGAAAAATAGCAACATACCTTTGCAGAAAGTCATTTAATCAAATATCAGTGTTGAGCCCCCTGGATCCAAACAGCCTACCCTACTATGACACAAGTTCTTTACTTATATGATTATCTTTATACAGTGCAGATTCTGCCCTCTGAGCACTGTGAATATGCAAATGAGGTGTGAACTCATTAGTATTCATGAATTTCACAATCTGCACTATGTGCAGGGCATTTAAATATGGTGTAAGGACCTACATTTTTGTGTGCAGTCAACCTAGCACTGCAAGGACGAGCATTGAGAAGTGTTGCAAGTGTCAATGATTAGTCTGACTGCAGGCACAATCAGTGTTTCACAGGCAGTCCTCTTGGATGCACACTTACTGAGAGTGTGTTAGGGAGAAGAGACTTACAAGAAAAGCTGTGAGTAAATTGACTGACTTAGAACAGCAACATTTCTAACATTTGTATGAATTGTTTACAACCAACTTTGTGCCTCTGAGTTAAATTTTTTCTCAAATTCTAAAGAAGTGCATTACTCATTGAAACATGCATCAAAAGCAATGTAAATGACATTGCAGTGTTGTTAGAAAAGCATAGATAAGGGAATCTTCTTCTTTCAGCTTTTCCCAGTTAGGGGTCACCACAGCTGATCACCTGTCTGCTCATGAATGGCAATGGAGTTTTAAGGTGTCAAGTTGCCAGCCCAGCACCCAACCTTCCATGGAAGGCACACATATGCACGCACTCACGCCTAGGGCCACTTTAGAGTATCCAATCCACCTACAGCATGGCTTTGGGATGTGAGAGGAAACCGGAGCACCTGGAGGAAACCCATGCAACCACTGGGAGGACATGCAGACTCCACATAGGAGGCACCCCAGCTGAGGATCAAACTAGAGAACCTCTTGCTGTGAGATGGCAATGCTAACTGCTGCACCACTGCGGCCACCCAAAAGAATGGATAAGGGAATAATGTTCACAAAATAAACATAAGAAAATAGCTGCATTGTTGCAAATATTTGTTTTATGTTTTGAGAGAAAAGATTAGCTTAACTGTTGCCAGTATCCCATTCATCCACTCGTCTATGGGCAAATTGCAAAGGACATGTTTCAAATCTTTTTTCTGCTGCACCTTTAATGTGAATTGATACAATGTCACATCTGGGGTGTATGTAATCTACGTTTTTCCTAGTTTATATTTGTGTCTGTGGCAAACAGTGATAACAATCTCAAGTGAGTGTTGTTAATGCCTGGTGTGATGGTTCAAATCCAGAGAGGGTGCTCTTTTTGTGAATGTAGTGATGTTTAAGGAGCATATGTTCATGTTGCAAGACAAAAAAGTTGAGGAAATATCACAAATGTACACTTTACTTGTTTTATAATGCTTCCTTTTTCTAATTATTTTTTCATTTCTTTCTTTGTGCACCATTTGTCATTATGTACTTATTGTGCACTCATTGTGCACTCTTGATTGAAAGAGGTCCCTAGCAGTGAATAAGAGTTCACTTTCTATTGTAAAAAATTACTAATTTAATTTGGAATGCCATCAGTAGTGTAATTGAGACTGACATTGGTGTGCTTTCATCAGCTCTCTGGACAGTATTGAGTGAAGAAATTCCACCTGTCTGCTAACTATCCCTGTGGCACAAAATGTAACTGAAGTGGGCTTAGAGAAACAGGCCACATAATACAGGGTTCAAATGCATTTTACAGATATTCTTATGACTGGATTCAGAATAAATATTGACACCTAATCTTGTATATGAAAGGAATAGGCTAAAGTCTGTGATAAATGCTAAAAATCTGTTATAAAATTGTTGCAAACTCAACTGTTCTCACTATTAATAATAATATGTGTTATGGATGTTGTCACATACGACATTTTCTAAACTGTGATAACTCAAGAGCAGCAACATGAGTAATGTGGACAAATGTGTCACATATGCTGGAGAACTTATCAATATTTATTTTATTTTATTTAATATTTGTTTACCGGGAAAGTCTGGCTGGGACAGAGCCCATTTTCTGTGGAGGCTCAGGAAGAAATGCAAAAAGATGCATGTCTTTGGAAAGTCAGAGAAAACCAGACCACCCAGAAGAAACCCACACAAATGCAGGGAGGACATGCAGACTTCACATAGAAGGCACCTCAGTCAAAATTCAAACTGGAGAACCTTTTGCTGTGAGGTGACAATGCTAACCTCTGCACCACTGAGCCACAAATTAGTTTTCATGTTTTTCCTTCTGCCATTAACCATGCTTGGGTGCTGCTGAGTGGAGCACTAATGCAAAAGGCATTACAAAAAATCTTGCAACAAAGAGTAACATTTAATGGATATATGCATTGATATATTGTATATCTCACAAGTATTCATTATGACAGTAATACATTATATTGTAAACTTTTATGCCATGAACAATTGTTCATCTGTGGCAAGAGTGATCCTCTGTCATTCTGTGTCCACTTTCAGAACAGTTGCCATTACATGAAATCTTGATGATGTATAACCTAAATGTTACTTGTGCTGTTGCAAGCAGATGTGAAAAAGATGAACGTGTCATGCTAAAGCTATAACTGCTGTGTTCCTCAATACATATATCAATTAAATGTGTTACCCTTTAATTCAAGATTTTTTGTAATGCCTTTTGCATTAATGCTCCACTCAGCAGCACCCAAGCATGGTTAATGGCAGAAGGAAAAATGTGAAAATTTTAATTTGGGATGCCTACTATATCACAATTGAGCCTGCTGCCAGTGTGCAGCAGTAAGCAATCTGGATAGTACTAATTGAAGAAAATGTAACTGTCAGGTAACTTTTCTTATGCAGAAGGTGTAAATTCAATGAGCTTAGAGTAAAGGGACAGCTGATCATGGTTCAAATCCAGTTTAGAGATAATTTTACAGAGCGGGTATGAATAAGTATTGACAGATGTTATATTACTGTCTTGTTTGAAACTCAACTATTGTCAGTATTGCTAAGAACATGAGAGCTGTCATCTGTCCCTATTCTCATTACCTGGAATTACCTAAAGTCCTGATAATGCGTGCCATAAATTAAAGATCCCATGTGGCAATGAGATGTGAGAATGATGAATGTGTCACAGTAATGCACTTCTTGCTCTGGTCATTGCTAAATATAATCTTTGATTGTTTTAATTTTCCTTCCAATTGTTTTCTATTTTTTATAATGACTTTTGCACGTCTGCTTTACTTGGCAGTGCACAGACATGGTTTATAGCCAAAGGAAAAAAGTGAAAACTTTAACTTGGGCTGCCTTCTGTAGCACAAACAAGCCTGATGCTGGTGCATGGCTGTCAGCACTCTGGATGGTATTCAGTGAAGACAATTCCCCTTTCAGCTAGCTTTCTCTGTGGCCCAAGGTGTAAGTGCAGTGATCTTAGAGAAATAAGACAGGTTATGCAGGGCTGAATCCAGTTTGCACATACTTTTACGGAGGGCAGTCAAAATGTCATTTGTCACATTTTGATTAGGAATGAAACAGTTTATTGCAACAAATGTTTGCTATAGAACCCCAATATAATGTGTGCAAATTATGTTAAACATGAAGATATTTAATTTAGAATGTACTTGCATAGGTGTGATTTGCACAATAGTTTTACTATAATTATTATGAGTTATCACATATCATAAGTTTTTGTTTGGGACAGTATGTCTTGTGACGTATGTATATAACTAAGGTCATGCAACTCCAAGCATCTGAAATGTATTTATAAATACAAATACTGCCTTTTACATAGAAATGCAGTCCCATGGCTAAAGTCACGCACATACAGGTATCTGTTAAGCATTTCACAATTCATTCTTACATTAGTTTACAATTAACATGCTAAAAAGTAAGTTCTGCACTGTGGCACTGACAGTTAATAACTGTTTACTATTTTATCCTTTTTTTCTCATGGGGTCAGTTCCCAGGTGGTTCTAGTCAAGCTTTTTCTTTGTGTCTTTATGTACAAACCATTAAACACAATATCTGAACTGTGTGCTAATTCACACATATTTTTAGTTTGACTTCTGCAGACAAGGCTGGCAAAGTTAGTGCTGGTGTTCCATTTACAGCACAAAAGTGGGGTGATGAGGAGTTCAGGATTTATGTGGTACTCCTCGACAAATGCTACAGCCAGAAACTGCTGCTGGGGGATTTATACCAGGTCTCAGTATAAAGCTGAGGCTTGGAATAGTTTAGCCAAGGTTGTATCCAGTGCAATTGACATCCCACGTACTGTAAAGCAATGTCATCCCCACTACAGTGACATGAAGAGGCATAAGCAAGACTCCTGAGCCAATGGGGGGGGGGTGAATTTAAGACTGCAAACACCCCTCAGTTGTGTAAGTTGAGTGATCCATCAACAGTGTATGATATAGTATTGATTATCCAGCTAAGACAGTCATTATGCTTTCATATATTTTTTTCTTTTCTCTATTGTACAACTACAGAAGAGATAATAGAAAACTGTGAGGTGCATCAGGAGTGACTAACTCATTTCAGAGAGGCACAGGATAAGTATACATCAGGTCTGAATGCAAGGCAGAGACGTATTTTCAATATCACTCTATCTCTTCTTGAGCAAGCATACCTTAACTTTTATATCAAATGTACATGTCTGTCCCAATAGCTCTTGATGATTTGCATTAGAAATGAGTACATCAGCTTAACTGTGTGTGGGTTCAATACTTAGAAACAGACATTAGATTTTTTACAAGACACTATTTATAAGATATTAACTGCAATACTGCATAATATTAACAATTCAATTTTTACAAATAAAGTCATTAACTTTGAAAGCATATGTCCGATATGCATAGTCAGATACATGTTTCTGTTTGTTATACCACACCATTGGGATTAATTGATTTTATGGTACATTAATGCCTTCACATCATATCTGAATGTGCAAAGGTATACATATTTATTTCTCAAATTGCTTTATGTATTGAAATAATAAAATAATGTGACATGCCATTAATCAACTCTTCTCTTTTATGACTCCCCACCCTATTTTTCACCCCGCCCCCCACACACACACACATTTATTTAACATTTGTTTACCAGGAAAGTCCGACTTGGAACAAAGCCAATTTTCAGTGGAGGCCCAGAGAGAAACTCTCTAGACACATGTTTTTGTAACGTGGGAAGAAACAGTAGCACCCGGAAGAAATCCACACAAACACAGGGAGGACATGCAGACTGCACAGAAGGCTCCCCAGCTAAGAATTGAACCAAATAACCTCTTTTGAGATGACAATGAAAAAATTATCATCATCAGAGGGAGGTACTCTGACCACTGGAGTTCAGTCCACCATACCTCCACAGGTGGCTGTGATGGCACCACCACAGGCAGCACAGACACCCAGCACATCTGGGTCAAAACATGTATGTGTTACCTGCACAGCCCCTGCCCTATCTGCTCCACCTGCATCAGGTAGTTTTGCCCTGGCTGCTGGTGCAGCAGTACCCACTGGGAGCAGTACTAGTGGAGGTGGTGATTTTGTTACCCATCTGGAGCTGACAGGGCTGGTGGAGTGGATGATGGAGAGAGGCCTCTGTGTCCAAATAGGCAGAGTTAAAAAGGTACTATGTCACACTGCCAAATTCATACCAAGTCTGACACTGACCCAGGCAACTGACACAGAGGACAATGAGACAGTTCTGAGGGCAGAGACTAGATTATCACAGTTCTCAATCTGGATGTGGAGGTGCCTTCAATGTCTCCTAACTATCCCCATCATGGTATCCCCCAACCTTTTGTGTCAGTCTTGTATGGCCTTTATGTCTGCACATGCTACTTAACCTACTCTCTCTCTCTCATTCCTAAGCACATTCCACAACATTCCTCTTTCTCCAAAAAATAAATAAATAAATAAAATGAGCACTTGTCCCCCTCCCAAAAAATGCCCTATACACAGCTTTCTACTTTGCCCATTTATCATGTTAAAACACTTCATTTGGTCCAGTTAGCTGTACAACATTGTTCTAGTGTCATCATCCATCCCTGGTGTGTTGACTCTCCAAAATCATGAAATTCTGTGTAAAATTATTCTACATTTATGTTTTGAAGACGTGGACAGCTATGGTGATCAACCAACACCATTCTGCAAATTCCTGTATTCTTCCCCCTCTGTTCTGCCACTGTCCTATCGATCCCTTTTTCAGATATTTAATCTGGTCAAAAAACTAAAATCATTCACAACACACATAACCAGAAATGGCTCATCAAAAATCCTTCACTTTTTGTTCTCAGCATTTACTCAGACATTGGCATTGTGCACCACTGCTGAGTGAAGATGAATGGCATGTCACTTATAGGGCAAAAACTGCTGCATTTTTGCTGTCATCTGTACTACTTCAGTAACCTTCATACAAATGTGCTTAAATCTGCTGCAGTCTAGGAATACAGAGTAAAGGTAGACTAAAGGCGCTACTTTGAAACAGTTACTCTAATAGTTCTTAAGCTGCAGGATGTAATGAACTTGAAGTCCCTTTGTTGAGCATGGAGATAATTACCCTGTCTGCAGACTGATGTTTTGCATAAGGTCAAGGGTTGGTTTGTTTACAGCTGTATGCAAAATAATTTCATGTCATTTTATGTTCCTATCATATGTTTAACTACAAACATCTGGATTTATCTCAAGGTACCACATTTCATAAACATAGCATTTTAATAGTGCAGCAAGAAACCATTTACAAAAACATTACATCCCCAACAGAGAGGCTTAGTAACTCCCCTTACCCTGTTAATCTCCTACCCCTTACTGCTCCCTATAGCAAACACTTTATTGTACAGATCATGACAGATTAATAATGAGGAACCCACTCATAAAGATGGCCCTAAATGTCCCATAAATAAAACTCTTGGCATTTCAATCTTTCAATATCTTTCTTTCTTTCTCTTGCTCACCCTCTTTTCAACCTTTTGCTTCAGGAAGTTGTTACTGCCCCTTCAATTGTGTTATTTTAACTGTCTGAATTAGGAGTTCCTTTGTGGTGTGCCATGATAATGCTTAGATCTATATAGCAATTTTTGCATACTTTCAAGGGGTTCTAAGCCACACACCCCAAACTGTTATTGACTGTTTTCATTAGACTAGTTTATTTGCAGCTGTTGCCTACATGTTGTTTTGCACCATAATTATCCTGCTTCTGTCATGATGTACTTGCTCACTTTGCACTTCATCCCACTTTTAACACAAACATCTTCTCTGCAAGAGACTGCATGAGGTCATCCTGTCTAAAGTGCACTCTCTCCCCTTAAGAGTCAGACTTTTTAGTGCCTCTTACAATTCATATCATCTACTCTAGATTCTGTAACTAGTTAAGAAGATGGGTAGAATCTGACAGTGGCGACTTGTGTGTATGGTTCTAGTGTCAGTTAAGTAAAGCTTCAACGAGAGATGTGCTATGTCCACTTCCACTCAGGGGAAAACTTTAACTTTGGAGACATCGCCCTCTGTACTTTATCCCACTTTTAACACAACCATCTTCTCTGCTATACACTGATGAGGTCATCCCATCAAAAGTGCACTCCCTACCCTTTAGATTCAGACTTCTCCTGTGGTGCTTGTGATTAATACTGTGTAACTAGATAGGAGGTTCAAATCTTACGTTGGTGAACTTGTGTGTCTGGCTTAAATGTCAGGGTACATATAGCTTTCCTCAACAGATTTGCTGTATCTACTTCCACTCAGGAGAAACATTTAAACTGGGAGAGGACTACCCCATTCCCCATCCCACTTTTACCACAAATATGTTCTCTGCAGCACAATGATGACAACATCCTTTGATAAGTTCACTCTCTCACTACAAAAGTCAGACCTCTTGTAGTGATTTTGGTTAATATTGTGTTCTTTAGAGTCTGTAATTTGTCATCTGTTGTCACATAGTCAAGTGCTCTAAGCCCACACTGACTGACTGTAAGCATTGTGTGTCCTAATACTATTATGCATGAATGACATCCACAACTGTTACAATGTGCACAATTACAGTAGGAGAGACCACCCCCATCCCTTTTATCACATACAAATTGTTTGCACCACAATCATATGATGTAATAACTTTGAATAGGTGGAGTCTCAGAGTTGTATTAAGACATCCACTGTGGCACATGTGATTCATACACGTCATTAATCAGTAGACTTAAATAGTTTGCTGTTCAGTTCCAGCAAAGGGCAATATTATATGAATGTACTGACACTACACAAACAAAACTGTATCAAGCTATTAGTAACCATTTTTTACATTGGACAAATATAAACACATTTTGTAATTTAATGGCAGTGAAACAGTTCTGCAAATGTCATGGTGTGAGTGCTTTTGTGACATAAGCATTGAGTAATGACCTGTATAGCACATCTACACATAGATATTGTGGTTAAATTCTGGGACAGTGTGTGAGCAAATCAACGGATAAAGCTTCCTTGGCTAAGAAACATTGACAGTTGCCTACTCACAGATGTGTGAACATTAACATAGGTATTGCCGTGTCATCATTCTGACAAATTAATATTGTACAAATTATCATCAAAAGTCCTTTCTTACCTCACACTTTAATTTCATTTATCTTTTACAAGCTTCATTGTTACCTCCTGTGGTAGACGCAGTCAATGCACAGCTCTGTAGACAGTGCACTATGATAGGCAGAGGTTTGAATCCAGTAACAGGAGTCTATTAGATAACTGGTCAGACAGGAGTGGTTTAGATAAAGGAAGTAGTTATGGCACAGTCAGTGGCCCACATTTTAAGGCCTCATGCTTCATACCCATTACAATAGGAAAGTGCTGTAAGTCCTTCAAGGGTGTTCTTCATGGCACAAACTACATACCTATGGTTGATATGTAGCTTTCTAATATTTGTGCTTTCATGTGTTTGAGTCTGGTGAGATGCAAATGTTGATTATGTCCTTGATTGCTTACAGGCATTACTTATTTGCCAAATAAGAATGCAAACTCCCTGTAATCACGGATGAAAAAGTAAAGACCGCACTCGCCAAAGCCAAGAACGCAGCATCCATGGGACCAGACAACATCCCAGGCTGCAAACTGCGTGAACTAGAGAACGAACTGGCACCCCACCTAAGTACCATGTTCAATCATAGACTCATCTCAGACTATGTGCCTACTGAATGGCACACAGCGAAGGTTATTCCACTCCACAAAGGGGGTGCCACCACAGACCCCAGAAACTACCGACCCAATAGCCTGATGAGCCTGGTCTGCAAGGCCATGGAACGTATCATCTTGGAGCTTATAAGCAAAGAGATAGGTAACGTCCAAACCCTGAATCTTACTCAGTTTGGGTTTGTAATAGGTAGATCATGTCTACTAAACCTGACTGACTTCTTTGAAGCAGTCACTAGAGCCATAGACGAGGGTAAGGTAGTGCACACAGCCTATCTTGACCTCACCAAGGCTTTCGATACCATTCCCCCCTCTGGAATTATAGATAAACTCACTAAACTGGGCATAAATCCCTATGTCACAAGATGGGTGGCCAAATGGCTCACTGACAGAACCCACACAGTAAAAGTAGCCGACTCCAAGTCTGACTTCAGACCAGTGACAAGTGGAGAACCACAGGGTTCGGTCCTGGGTCCTCTCCTGTTCGGTATCTACTTCTCTGAAGTGCAGGCCAACACAGAAGGTCCTTGGCTAGCAAAGTTCGCAGATGACTGCAAACTGGGAGGCATAATAGAATCACCTAATGATGCAGACATTCTACAAAAGGGCCTCACAGAGACAGATGCTTGGTGTCAAAGGCATGGCCTCAAGCTCAATGCCAAGAAGTGCATTGTCATCCCCTTTGGGAAAAACCCGGTATCCATGAACTACCACATAGGCGATAGCTCACTAAACACTGAAAGTGTGTTAAGAGACCTCAGGACACAGGTGGACAGTAGTCTCTCCTTTGATAACCACATCACCACAGTAGTCAAGAAATCCTTCTACGTGGCACACCTCATCACAAAAGGGTTCTCCTCTAGAAAAAAGGAGGTCATTGTTCCTCTCTACTCATCACTCATCAGACCCATTATAGTGTACAATGCCCCGTTTGGCATGTATCTCACAAGACACCTACAACATTTGGAAAGGCCACAAAAATACCTCACTAAGAGGATTACTGGCCTCAAACAGATGCCATATGTAGACTGTCTCAAAAAACTTTCAGATCTATGTCAAACTCAGAGCTGTTGGACATGCTACATTTAAAGAAATCCCAATCTCTCCGAACCACATGCTCCAGGGACCTAAACCTTGTCACCACAATAAACAGAACATGCTGGAGGGATAGATTCCTGTCCCAGAGACTTCCCATAATGTGGAACAAACTACCCATTCATGTCAAGCAAAGCTCTTCATTGGCCTTCTTTAAAAAAAATCTTGACGACTGGATGGGAAATAGCAAATTCACCCCGGGGATCACTTCTGCGGCACTGCTTGACAGGGGCACAGGAAAATAATTTTCTTGGGTGGCAAAAGCCAGGGAACCTTTTTAGCTAGGCTTATATAGGCCCCAGGACTGACAGCCTAGTACCTACCTATGAACCTATGAACCTATAATAATGCTCTGTATCGTATGTCTTCATCCAAACATTTATATATTATTTTACTTCTGTTCTTCACACTGTAGAGCTTTGTAGGACACAAGGGCTTCCATAACATTTCTTACTGTATAACATGATGTTAAGATTATCATAAAGTGTGATTGAGCCTGTGTTAGGACGCTCTCCTATGTGTTTGAGTTGTTTACATGCTGTTATGGTGGTATGTGCTGTATTTTTTTGCGAGCATGCCCAGTATTATCATGTAGTAGTTACTCTCCACGAACTATGTGCAGAGACCTTGAACTAATGAAATGTAATCGCATCTGTGTTGTCCTTTGTCACTTGGGGTTCCTATCAGAAGACCGAAGATGCATTTTGTCGAATGCATCTTGGTCGAACTTCAAATGTTGAAAACGCAAAATGACAAAGCGACATATAAGCAAATTCTTACCCTGGGAAAGAAGTTGCTTGGCCGCTTCCATCACTTTGCTGTTTTCGGCACTGTAGTGTGATCTCAGAGTTGGTATATTTAAGTAGGGGTGGGTGTGGGAGTATGTAATGTTTGAATGTGTGTTTTTTTTTTTTTTTTTTTTTTTTTTTTTTTTTGGGAACAGCGATTTTTTTTCCCTGGGGAAAAAAAAAATCACTGTTCTGGTAGTTCGATGTGTTGTGAATTCAAACTTTTGAGTTCGATATAACAATGTTCGATCATTTGATCGTTCGTTGTTATAATATAGACCCGTCACTTGTTGAGTGCTGTTATTTTACTGTTTAGGATATACATGCATATACAACACATACTTATCTAATACCTGTCTAAAGGTAATATAGACCCTTTGCTATGGTTGTAAATGACACCAAATGCCAATAGCATGTCCCTTTCTGATGTGCATGACACAACAGCTGTAGGTTTCATTTCTTCTTGTTTATACATGATGAAGTGGAGACTACTTCAGTTTGGTTGGTTAGCACATGTACATTTCCTGTACATACATGCATGTCATATTCAATAACTGCTGTCTATACAAATTGCCCCTAATGTATCCACTCTCCTTGCTAACTGTTATCTTAGCTCAGGACATAATTAATATTTATATCACATTTATTCCCCTTTGTTAGACTGTTACTTTATGTCTCTCTCACATCCTTTGTTAGCATGTCTGTTTTTATTTATGTTTTTATTTAAATGCATGGGTCAAGAAACGTGAACAGGAATAATTATCATTGCATCAATATGGAAGTATTTCTATGTAAAATGTTTCTTTGTGACATATGCACATTTGACTACATTACCTGTGTACATTTTCTCTATTTACCCTCCTCTTTTTCTTATTTCTGCACTAATACCATTGCATTCTGTGCACATTCCATTTAACATCCTCTGCATCTTAATTCTTTCAGTCATATTGGCCTTACTTTAAAAAAGCTGTCACCGTGTGCTCACATAATTGGTTTGTCTATAGGCAAGCCAGTTTGTTTACATTTTGAGCTTGACTTTCCCTGCACCTTTTTGTGGCCACCAACACTTGTGCTGCCCTTGAAAAGGTGCTTACAAATGTGTAAGTGAGATGTCAGCATTGCAAGTTCGATGAGAACTGCTGCTCATTGTGCTAACGTGCTTAAATCATGTAGGCTGTGCATGAAGTGTTCACGATTGCTAATGAATCCCAGAGTAAGTGTTCCATCCTCTACCCCACTGTATTTTATTGTCTTCCTATTAGCAACTTTTCCATGCAGATCGTATGCTGTGTCCATCTTCTCAAGCTTAGTATAACTCTCTTCCTTCAGTCCTCTCTCCACCCTCAGCTTATATATACATATATATATATATATATATATATATATATATATATATATATATATATATATATATATATATATATATATATATGTATATATATATATATATATATATATATATAAGTTTACTATGACATTTCCGAAGTGCAGGATATCAAGTGGCACATGGTCAAATCACTGTTTTGAAAATGGCAGTGAATAGAACCAAAAGTGATTGCTTTTAAATGATCGAGTGACATGTTACACTCGATCATTCCTGATTCGATGTGTTGGCATGTCGCGGTTCAGTGGGGAACAGGGAATTAGCCCATCTCCTCACTGTAGTGCAATCTCTGAATTGGTATATTTAATGTGCAGGGGGTGGGGCGTGCAGAGGGGCATAGCCCCCTGCAGAATAGTAGCATTAATGTGCCATTGACTGTAGAGTGACCTCCTGCTATGTTGAATACATCGAACTATGGTTGTCGATGTATTAATTTTTGCCTTGGTCTACTTTTTGGCATTTCAGATTCAGCATCTCAGGTCAACATTCTAAACGGCCGACTGAAGCGGATTCGAAATGCCAATAGTAAACCTACACACACACATATATATATATATATATATATATATATATATATATATACATATATATATATATATAGAGAGAGAGAGAGAGATAGATAGATATATATAAAAATACACACACATACAGGATTACATACATCATTACAGTTAAGATTAGCATTCATTACTAAAGAGGGCAGGGTGGCTCCGCCCCCTGTACCAGTTTAGTAATGGTCACTAACCCTAACCCTAATGCTGCCCCTTCCCCCAACCATAACCTTACACCTTAATGTTATTAAAATCTTCCTGAAACACTGCCATTACACAAGACAAACTCAGACATACAAACATTCACAAACACACACAAACACACACAAACACACTACATCTGTCCCTAACCTAGTCCTTACCCTAAACCTAAATACACAAGCTCACACACAAACACACAACATCCATCCTTCACTCATCCTCCACCTAACCATAACTCAGATGCATATACAAACATACACACTCACCCATCCAACCCCACTTAACTGTATTGACATTCTATACAACTGACATAGCCATCATTTGACCATCTGTACTATCAACATTACATTACACCCCTGCATTTGTCAGACAAACGGATGTTCAGTAAAATGCAGGGAACCCATATATATATATATATATATATATATATATATATATATAAATTTATATATATATATATCGGTTTACTATCAAAAAAGAGAAGTGTCTTCCAACGAATGGTCTTGTCATCTAACTGGAATGCTGGAATTAAAAAACATCTTTTCACCCCCCTTGCTGAACCATGTTAATACTGATGGTTCGACATATTATGAAAATGTGGCAGTTGGATTACATGTGCTGTTTAAAGTTCAGTGATGCCAGTTTGCTACATTCCTGTTTGATGTTTAGCCCTTTTGAAATTGTACTTCGATGTAGCACCATTCAACTGAAGGCACTTCTAGATTTAGATAGTAAACTCTACACACATATATATATATATATATATATATATATATATATATATATATATATATATATATATTTATTTATTTTTAACACATATATATATATATATATATATATATATATATATATATGTATGGCTCCTTATCAGTTGATCGAGTTTCAGAAACCTGAACTCCTTATGGTCGAGACCATATGATCAACTTTTTGAAACTCAAAGCTTTTGAATTCAGATCGCAGTACAGCAAGGATCAGGAAATTTACCCTTTTCCTTACTGTGTAATCTTGGAGTTGGTATATATAATTTGCAGAGAGTGTGGGGGGGTGCAGGGGGGGGGGCTTATCTCCCTGCAAAAAGGTAAAAAGGGTAGATTTTTGTGTTTTTTTGTGGTTTTTTTTTTTTCATGTTTGAGTTTTCAAAAACTCAATCATATGGTCTCCACTATACTGTAACCACTCATTACTGAACCCTAAATTGTTATAGCATTTGTCTTTATGATATCTGCTTTTCTTGGTAGTGCATTTATTTTCCTTGTTTGTTATCTGTACTCACCAAAGCTGATAGAGAACTAATCAACACAGACCAATTTCTGTAACAAGTACAATAAATAATACCACAGGAATATGTCAGGGTATATATCATGGGTACTGTGTTAAAATAAAGGAAATTTAACAAATTTTGTCAAAACTTCTCCTCAGAGGGGTAAATCCTTCTTGGCTGACTTTTGTTTCCATCATCCTTAGATTACAGTGACAGAAATAACTAGAAACTAGCACATTGCTTATATTATATCCTCCAGGACTACAGAATACAGCTGGAGAAAAAACACTGTATTGTGGAAGCAATTTTTTTTGGGGGGGAATAACATTCCCCAAATTGTGTTAAGAACATTATCAACTTCCTGGAGCATTAGATTAAACTCAATAATAACGTTCATCATTATCCTATCAAACTTCTCCTTAGGCTTTTTATTATTGAGTTTATAATTGCTGTTTTGCATCCAGCTTTTGTCTTCTAAGAATCATTTCCATCTAGATTGAGATGTCACTTTCCACTAAGCCTTTATTACATCGTTACTTTTACAGCCTCTGTTAACAAACATTCCAGTTATCTTTTTGGCTACTTTTCACGACCCATATGTGCATGTATTGTTTACTATTTGTTCCATAGTTTATTTATTCCATTATTTGCTATTCAATATTTTATTTTTACATCAGATTATAATATATCTTATTTTCTCTGCTCCTTATATGTTCTAAGCTTAGGTTTTCAAACAAAACTGAATCAGACATGCCTTTCTATATTAAGGAAAGGTCCACTCTCTGGAGCATGTAGGACAGAGAGAAAAATACAGTTACTAAAGTCTGTTCCAGAAGTTCAGTATTTCAATCCCTGCTTGTTCTTTACTGGAAAACCACTGAACTTTCTTCTTTCCTTAGAGATTCACCATCTATTTTGTATTCAAAACATATACTGTTTTGCCCAGATTTGAGACGGCTATATCTGGTAGCATTAACAATAAGGATATTACTTTTGTGATATGTGTTTATTTTATTCAACCTGCCTTGCAGTACATTTGTATGCATCTTTTGTGGCGGTAATATTATTCTCTGATTTGCAGTCTTCTGCATATTTTGCAGACCAGAGTTCTTTACCGATACTTAGAAAATGGGCGGAGTTTGCATACACTATCTTATTGGCGAATAATGTATAAGGAGAACCCAGTGTCAAGTCCACAGCTTCACGGAAACATATTAAGTCTTGAAGGACAGAAAGAGGAGAAAAAAAACTTACACCATTAAAAAAAAATAAAATAAAATAAAGCAGATGACTCTGCTAACAAAACTAACTACAGGTTTGTTTGTTTTTTCTCCTTCACTGGGCATGCCTTAAACAGCTGCATTTAGTGAATAAAGGAAAATAAATCAAAAGTAATGTAGAGTCAGGTGAGTGTGTGAGTGTAAAAGAGAGGAGAAAGAAAAAGAGATAAGGGACAATAATTTAAATATTACCAAAATTCACATGCTTTTTCTGAACAATAAGTATGAAACTACAATGGATGGATTTATTTACTAGCTGTGGACAATTTCAAGGGGCTGAGCAAAAATATGAGACAATATCAGGGATGTTCTACAAAATCTAAAGACAGCTGAGATGTATATGGGTAGGGGGAAGATGCACTGCTTTGCACTGTATGTGTTTTTTATTTCGTTAATTTGATCACAATGAGACATCTGAGGTGTAGTCAGTCAAGAAAGTTGCTGTAATTGCTGGACATATGTGTGTCTGTGTATGTATATATGTATAATGTGTTGCATTTGAGTTTCTGATTATGTGTGAGACTGTTTTTTGCCTCTGCATATTTTAGAGTGTGCATATAAGAAACTCAGTGTGTGTATGAGTGTTTAGACATTAAATACTTACATAATGTAAATATATGTATATTTTGAATGTTAAATATGTCTCCAACAACAAATACATATCCTACAGCAAGTATAAAACATAACTTGGAGGAACTATTTACATAAAAAATGTACAAAATGTATATAGTGATAAATAAACAAATACAGATCAATTTGACTGATGGCCATTTTCTAATCAGTGCCAGGTCTCACAACACCCTTGGGTGGTCTGTTGTTTTCCAAAAACATTCATACAGCAGGTATTAAAGATTGCTTACATAATAGAAAGAGGCTAACCATATCCCCAACTCAGGGCCTTGAACAGCTCTATTCATGACTTTGGTAGGCTTGGATAAAGAACCTACAGTTCTCATCTGCTGCATTCACACCCTCAGCCAGTTATGAAGCCATTGGATAATGTAACTTCTAAAGTTTGGTGGAATAAAGTTATCAGTAATACTATTATAGAGAATGAATGCTTCAGTGAGCACTGTGTATGTTGTATATGTAGTTGGTCTCTCATCAACTTAGATATGACTTCCACAAAGAATGATACCAACTTAAGAAGAAATGATCTCCTTTAACAAATCCATGCTGTTCTGAACCCATTTGTTAAATGTCACTGGTATAATTTAAGAAAGGTGTGATTATTACCACTTCATATGTTTACAGGGTATACATACATTCAAGGTTCATAGGTAAGTACTAGGGTAGCTACCCTTGCAGGTCAGTTTAAGCCTGTCCAGTTTCCCTTTTTGTGCTCAAATTAACTTCTCATTTTTTTAGAGACTGGTCTTATCCATCCTGTGCTAATCAATTATATATTACCCCTAATGGGAATAACTGGGATCACACCATAGATAATCTGAGGGGAAACATGCATGGGATAAAGCATTCAAAAGCTGCCTCTGTCCATTAGTAGCACAGGGGGCAGTCCTGGGGTAAATTTTTTGTTTCCCATCCATAGATCCAACTTGTATCTGAATATGGACAGGGATGAATCTGTTTTATGTGGATGAGGAGTCTGTTCCAGAGCAGTGGTATCCTTTATGAGACATACCTGTCCCTCTAAACTGTTCTGTTGATGTTGTAGAGGAGGTTTAGAGCTGTAGAGCTAGTGTTTATGATGCCATTAGACTTGCTGGTGTGCAGTGAATCCATCAGTATTTGGTCAGAGGATACCTTGTATGCTAGGAACAGGTCACCTCTTAGCAGTCTGTAGGATACCAAGTATACTGACAGGGCTTTGAGTCTGTGCACTTAGGACATGTTGTTTAGACCTTGTATCCTTTTAGTAAGGTACTTTTGTGGGTGTTCCCATTGTTGCATGCATCTGAACAGATACATGCCAAAGGGGGCATTATATTCAATGATTGGCCTAATGAGGACTGAGTAAAGGGGGGCAATGACAACCCTAGATCTAGACACAATCACTTTGTTTATAAGTGGTACAAAATAGAAGGACATTTTTACAATAATGGATACATGTTGGGCAAAAGTTAGGTCACTGTCCACATAAGTTTCCAAATCCTGAACAACTGTGGCATCTCTTAGGGGCATATTGTCAGTGTTGCAGTTCCCTAGGGTAGATGACCTCTCAAACAGTACAATACTGTATATATTGACATTAAGTTTCAGTCCATGATTGTGGCACTAGTTACTTATTTGGAACAAACCTTCCTGTAGGATGGCTAAGTCATTTGGGGATTCAGTGACTGCTCCTATCTTGCATTCATCTGCAAACATAGTCAGCCAGAGCCCTTAAGTACTGGCTATTACTTCAGAAAAGTAGAGGCCAAATAATAGAGGTCTCAGCACAGAACCTTGGGGGACTCCACTGGTGACTGGTCTTTTTGTGGTCAAAGAGCTAGATGCTTCCTACAGCTGAGTACTATAGAACTGCAACTATTTGGAGCTGATGGGTACCCACCCGACTAAAGGTACAGTTACAACTTCATGCCAAATGTCTGGAAAATGTTCAGTTGTAAGGTACCCAATGCCTTGAGTAGACTATGCATTATGCAAAGAAAAGGAAGGAAGAAGGTACCAACAATGGTACGAGAAATACCCGAAGGTAAAGCAGGAAAGATTTTACCAACGATGATTAAGGAGTTACCTCACAGTAAGAAGAAAGAAGGGCTAGAAAAAACAAAACAAAAAGAGTTACTAAATGCGATAGGGTAAGAGATAACTATCTAACAAAATTAAAACAAAGAATAACTGCAATACAATAATGTATTATCAAAGAAGTTTGCTTAGCTCAATAGAAGTGGATTGACACGACTGAATGGCGATGCAACAAACAAAGTCTGGGGTAACAGGGAGAGGGAAATTGTGGGTAAGAGTTTAGCTCGAGAGTTTGTGGCTGTCGCAAGCTTGGAAGATGGCCAGCTCGGTTCCGAGTTCGGAACCAATAACCCAGGCGTAAGGAATGAACTAGGATTAACAGTATCAGACTGAAATATTATCTGTTACCATAAAACTAGTTTTCTTTATTTTTATTGCTTAGATATCATATCTTGTATAATGTAGGGATATCATCTTTGATAGAAAACAGACTGTAGCTTTATCTCTAGTTTTTTGAAAATACATAGCCAATAAAAATGCAATAATATTTATATGATTTTGTTATGGCACACACTCAATAGGAAAGAACTGTCTAGCATAATATATACATAATAATCAGTAAATAAAATCTCAAAAACACATAAAATATTCATATTTAGCATCTTAAAATAGTATTTAACAGTTATTTTTTTCCATGAGGAAACACGTAACATACTGGACTGACAGAAACAAAAACATCTCAAAAAAAAAATAAAATAAAAATTAGACACATCAACTAAAATATATACTCCAAATCAAACACATTCGATGCCAGACTGCCAGAAACAAAACGTTACAAAAAGTGAAATAACATAAAATAAATCCTATAAACTTCTTGTTCCTCCTGTTACTCATTTTTTAAATATTGGTATCCATTAGTCTCACTAATACAAAAAGGAAATAAAAGTGCATGTGACCTAAGATAACTCTCTTAACTTTTTTTCAATATTGCTGACATAAGAGGAGGATGTTGGAGAATACATATTATATTGCAAAAAGCTGCAGAGTACTAACCACATTTTATTCATAATATCAGCAGAGGGCTGGACATTTTTCATTTTCTTAAGAATAAATAGATTACTTTATAGACTATTCCATTCAGCCTCATAATTATTATCTAGTCAATGGACTTTAATGGAGGCTACTTTTGTGTATGTTTCTATGCCCAGCAATTCAATGCTGTTATTCCAGATGCTAGTCTCATTTTTAGGGTACCATAAGAACCTCAAGAAGAGTTGTTCATTTTTTTCAAATGCATCTTATTTGGGTATGGCAGTTGTTTGAATTCTATACAGGGTCTTGGAAAGCAGTAATATTTTTATAAGCAAAATCTTTTATTCAAAGGTATAAAAATGTTTATTCCATGCTTCTCTTATTTGGGATATAAGTCTTCTTGTATTTTATTAAAATTTCTAGCTCTTGCTAGAAATCCCAAGATTTAGTTATAATTACACCAATATATTTTATTACATTGGATTCTTCACCATAAACATATAAAGATATATATAATTTTGCCCATGAATGTCTTAATTTTTTTTTTACAAAATGGCTCATCACACATCCAGACAAAGCAAATGGTACCCCCCTCTTGGAAATATTCACTAATCACACTGATCCCAAAAGAAAATAAAGATTTAAAAAAATGTTCATCATATAGCCAGACATCTTTAAAAATGTGGATTATAAAATCTTCATATTAGTTTTAAACAACTGAATGAAAACCTTTATTACTAAACTAGTAAACATCAATCAAACTGGATTTATTAATAAGACACAGACTCAATACACTATTAAAATAATCTTAACAGTAATAGAGACTCATAGACTAACATATGTTGAAACACTTAAAAGCAGTCTTCCTAAACAACAAACCTATTTATTTTGATGAGAGTTTTTATCTTTATGGGAATTACCCTTCTTGATTTTTGCCATATTTTTTTTTTCGTTTTGTTGTATACCCTTTTTAATCTGGGATAGCACCAAGGCTAGTCCTGCACTTCCTTCTGGTAGGTACAGCAGCCTCTATGCAGCCACTGACATGATTGTACAGAGTTTCTGAGAGGAATTCAGCATAGGCTGCTGTGTTCTCGGGGTTTGGAGTGGCATTGAATTTTGACAAACCATCACTTAATAAAATGTAATTTGCCTTGGAATAGTTTCTAACTGTTACTGGTTTTAATGGGAATATGGAGTTGATTTTGATTTTAAAGGAGACAGCTTTATGGTCAGACTTTACTAAGAAGGATGACACACTGGGGGGTAGCAATGTTATCCTACATTTGTAAGAATGAGGTCCAGTAGGGTCTATATTACATTGTCGAAAGCCGACAATATTGAATCTGATATTGTGGACACGACAATAGCGAACGCTGAGAATATCGATCGTGTAAATGGAAATCTTCATAAGGGAAGATTTCCATTTACTGCAATGTAGTGTAGTCTTGGAGTTGGTATATTTAAGTAGTGGGGGTGTGTGTGGGGGGCACAGCCCCCTACTTGGGGGGTGCAGGGGGGCTTGACCCCTTCCTACACCATTTAGTTTTTTTTTTTATTTATTTTTATGAACATTCAATGTTTTAATAGTTCGATCAATAAAGGTCAACCTTTAGTGATTTGAACTATTAAACTTTCTATGTTCTAATGTAGACCTGGTCCAGTATGCTTGAGCCTCTTGTGGGCATATTCACTGTTTGGTCAAGGATGTTCGTATCTGCAAAGTCCATGAATCTCTGTGGTCGTAGATTTGAGGCTGTGTAGAACTCCCAGTCTATAGAGGTTTCTTATAGCTTCCCATGAGTAGGGTGTTAAGTTGGATGGTAAGTGTCTCCAGTAGGTCCAGGTATGCATAATGAGTTTCTTGGGACATGGAGAGTAACCTATAGAGTGCTAGGATATGGTATGGGATTTTGTCTATGGTGACTTGCACAGGAGGAACTCCAGCATGCTCTACTGTCTGACTACCCTAGAAGTATCTCACACCACAAGTTCCAGACCAGATTAATTCACTCAGTTTAGTACACAGACTTCTTCTTCTTCTTTCGGCTTTTCCCGGTTAGGGGTCGCCAAAGCGGATCATCTGTCCGCTCATGATTGGCAGTGGAGTGTTTACAGTGTCGAGTTGCCAGCCCGGCGCCCAACCTTCCAATGAAGGCACACACATGCACACACTAACACCTAGGGCCAATTTGGAGTGTCCAATCCACCTGATTTATTAAAATAAAAAAATAACTTCTGCAGTAAAAGTTAACAACAAAACTTCAAACTCTTATGCCATTAAGAACAAGTAACACTTCTTTGGTGCCTCGGCTTTCAGAAAAGCCTTTTCAGAGTATATCTTTCTGCTAGTAAGCATACACTTAAATACATGCATTTAATCAATTAAATAATCATCCAATTAAGAATTCACTAAAAAAGTCAACTAAAAAGGTTAATTTTTAATATTCTTTTTTTAACCTTCTTATATTAAATGCTTCCAAGAGAATTCCCTATTCAAACCTCTTGGAAATATTGTACCATATTTTAAAATAAATATTGCTTCCTTCCTTCTTAAGTGTTCCTTAATTTTTTCATCAGTACTAAACCTAGTATTCACTTGTTCCAAAACAATTCCCTGTACTGGGGCTCTTCCCCAGAAAAAAATCAATAGTTTCCATGCCATCATTATGTTTAATGCTAGTGTATAGGCTGACTACATCTATCACTATAAAAAACATATTCTTCTGCCATGTTATTTTCTTTACTTTATCCAAAAAAATCAAAACTGTCTTTGATATATAAAGGTAATTGTATCACCTTTTTAAACAAAAATTGATTAAAAAAACATCCCAAATTATGGGTTACATAATTCCAGGCAGATACAATGGGATGACTGGAGTATTAACCATGCATTTATGTATTTTAGGCACGCAAAAAAACTTTGCCAACTCACTGCTTTTATTCAAGAACTTATTTTTAGCATCTTCATGACTAAAATAATTTAGTCTTTATGTATTGATTCTTCATAGTTCTTGATCATCTCCTGATAAGTTAAAAAAACTACTTTTTCATAGATTTTATAATTTTCTAGATGCTGTAAGCACATATTTACATATTGTGTGTAATGCATTATTATTAGTTGCCCCCCCCCCCTTATCCGTAGGCTTAAATACGAGTTCCTTTCTTTCCCTTAAATGTTTTAAGGTCACCCATTCTTTTTGTGTCATATTATATTGAATTTCACTTCTAAAAAAACTTATTGCTCTCTTGCTGTATTGTATGATTTAACACATGATGAAACATTTCAATTTTATCACACTTGAAAGGAGGTATACATTTGCTTTTATAAGAAACACTGCTAGTATCAAAATTACTATAAGCATTGCATTCTAAGTCAGAATTACAAGAAAAAAAACTCTTCATCACTTGCAGCATCTATAGAACTTGCATTGTTCACATCTGCTTCTAAACATTGTGTTTGATTTCCAACGAAATCTATTAAATGTAACTTGCGAACACAATGAAATACTTCCTCCTTTAACTCAAACATTCTGGGAAGAGATGTTGGGATAAATTTCAACTCCCTGTGTAAAACATTTTTTTCTTCATCACTAATAATGCATGCAAATAAATTTACAATATATTCAAAGCCACTCACATTTATATTATTAGAAAGTCCCATTTTATTATGTCCATTTTCCCCGTTTGTTGATTCGGGAATTATATCCGGCACCACGCTGTTGATCCTGCCAATTTCTGTTCTTATTCCCTTGTTGTATCTCAGGTTGGTCACAAATATTTCTGTTTAGATACCCTGGATTCTGTCCCTTTGGGAACCGTGGGTGGTCTTCCCATTCTTCCCCCTTCACCTTCCGCTGATGAGGCTCCACTTTCAGCTGATGTATAATAATTCACAGATCGTTCAGTTACCTCCGTCCCCTCCTGGAACCTAACATGCTGCTTTTTTTTAGTTCCAGAAGAAGAAACGAATGCTTGCTTGTGTTCATAATCCCGAATGTCTCAACAGTTTTGTTTTTTTTACGATCAATAAGTTATTTTTCATAAGTCAACAATTTATCATTGGCACTCTGCAAATACCCTTCAAAGGCTTCCTGACTGATCTTACTTGCAATATTGGAACAAACTTGTTTAATCAAATTTCAGCTTAGCCCTCTTCAGCATGTCTCTCTCCACCAGAATGCTGACCCACTCAGCATACATCTGTGTGCTGCTGCCACCGAGCATTCATGAAATGCTATGTCAGCTTCACTGGTCAAATCAAATGGTGAAGAGGGATTACGAAAGGCTCTTAAGCCTCTAGGTGTTATATCTAGTTCTTGACATCTACTGAGACGCTGTAAGTTGAAAAAAACAGACGTCTCTTTAAAAATCGATCTCTCTGCTTGTTCTAATAAATCTTGCACTTCAGGTATTACAGAAACATTTGTTCTCTTACCCACTGTTGATAATGGATTCACTGACTGTTTTGGCCTGTTCTCATCCCACCTGGAGTATGTACTAATAGGAAACTCTGGATTTGGAGCAGAACCATCATTGCCATGGAGTTAACAAACCCTGACCCTCTCCTTCTCTTGGCTGGGAGGAACCAAAAAAATTATCCAAAGTTGTTTGGCTAGAATCCATTTCCAATTCTCTAAACAGTCTTGGTAGTCTCACAAATGATTCACTGGCCATAAATAAAGCACCACACTGTAGAACAAACCAGACCTCATACAGTACAGTTGTATACACTTACCATAAATGTAGATGTTCAAGTGTATCACTGTTGCAGTCATTACATTTGGGTTATCTGCTTGCAGGTCACCCTCAGTCGGCCTGATTAACAAAGTCTTGGGTCCTGCATCGGTTGCTGTCCCTTCTTCCATGATGTCAGGTCGTCAGGGGTATAAAACATGCAGCTGACACCATTACATCAGTTTTTCTTGCCCCAGATGTCAGGGGCTCCCCTAATGGGAAGCAATTAAATATAAAAGCACAAAGATCTACCTCCAACAAAAAAGCAAATACACCAAAAAGGCTTTTAAGCATAGTAAAGGAAAGTACAGGTATAGCCAAAAGAAGTTAGGGGGCTGGAGGGAGGGTAACCAGGACTGCAACAGTGAATACACTTGAACATCTACATTTATGGTAAGTGTACACAACTGTACTATGTTCTTCATGTTTCACTGTTGCAGTCATTACATTTGGGTAGATTCCCAAAGCTATGGTTGGGAGGAGGAATTTAGATAGCATTAGGGCCAGCTATAAGGCCCTGCAAGACTGCAGTGGCAAAGCCAGCTCTGGATTTAGAGAAAATTGGCAAATGATAATGCTTGGTGAAAGTATGTACAGAACTCCAGGTAGCAGCTTCTAGGAAGTCCCTGGTAGTGACACCTCTGAGAAAGTCTGTAGAGGTAGATGCAGCCCTGGTGGAGTGAGGTCTGATCCCCTGGGGGATAAGTTTTCCATGATGCTTATAGCAGAAATGAATGCAATGGCTTATCCATTTAGAAATGGTTTGCTTTGAAATAGCCTTCCCCTCTGCCCCTGCAGCAAATGCCACCAGCAGTTGTTCAGATTTCCTTTGAGGTTTAGTCCTGTCCAAGTAGAATCTAAGTTGTCTGTGCACATCTAAGGAATGCAGTATCCGTTCCCCTTTATTCTGTGGATTGGGAAAGAAGGTTGGCAAATGAATGGACTGATTAAGAGCCACACTGGATACCACCTTGGGCATGAAGGATGGATTGGTTCTGAGGGACACCCTGTCCACATGAAAGATGATGAAAGGTTCCACTGCCATAAGGGCTTGTAATTCAGATACCCTTCTAGCTGAAGTGATTGCTAAAAAGCAAAGCTGTTTTCCAAGAAAGAAATTTTAAGTCTGCAGTACCAGATGGCTCAAAAGGTGGTAGAGTGAGTTTCTCCAAGACAAAGTTAAGGTCCCAGGCTGGGGTTGGAGCTCTCCTGGCTGGTCTCAAATTTTTGGCCCCTCTGAGGAACTGCTTGAGCAGTGGATGAGAGAGGAGGGGTGGTTCTGTGTTATGACCTGAAATGGCATGGATTTTAATGGAGGAAAAAGACAGGCCCTTGTGAAGCATTTCAGTTAAGTAGTGAAAATATGAGGTAAATTGGGCACTGCTGTGCTCATCCCTTGAGATTGGTTCCAGGCATAGAATCTTTTCCATTTTTCCGCATAAGATTTTCTAGTACTAGGCCTCCTTGCCTCTAAAATGATATCCATTACAGGTTTGCTGAGGGGTGGTAAAGGAGAGATTAAGTAATTAGCCAGGTTGCAAGATTCAGTGTTAGAAGTTGAGGGTGCAGAATCTGGTTCTCCTGCTGAGACAGCAGGGAAGGAGTCTGAGGCAGGTGCCATGGAGACAACCATGACACACTGCGCAGGAGGGGGTACCAGTGTTGGTGCGGCCAGTCTGGAGAAATCAAAATCATCCTTGGTTTGTCCTGTTTGATTTTTAGTAGTACTTTGGTGAGCAGAGGTAGCAGGGGGAAGGTGTAGACTGATAGGTTTTTCCAGCTGAAGGGCAGAGCATCCACTTTCCAGGCTTGTTTGTGGGGAGTCCTTGTGCAAAATTTGTCCAATTGGTAGCTCTGGGGAGAGGCAAACAGGTCTATATCTGGTCTCCCCCATTTGCTTGTCAACATGTTCAAAATCCTTGGTTCCAGTTTCCACTCGTGTGGGTCCATGAGGTTTTTGCTTAGTCCGTCTGCCAGTGTATTTAATTTACCTGGCAGGAATTGAGCTTGTAGGTGCACTTGGTAGCTCAAGGCTGTGTTCCACAATGCCATGGCTAGTCTGCAGAGGGGTTAAGAATGTGTACCCCTCTGCTTGTTTATGTTAAACATAACAGTGGTGTTGTCTGTCTTTACCAACAGTTTTCCTGGAAGAATGTGGTCCTTGAAGGCTGTCAGAGCATTCTATACAGCTAACATTTCTTTTTGATTGATATGCAGGTGCATTTGACTTGGGTTCCATTTGCCCTGAATGCGCTTCCCTGCCAGGTGAGCCCCCATGCATAGTCTGATGTGTCTGTTGTTAGGGTTTGGGTGGCAGGGGGTGGTGTGAAAGGTAGTCCCTTGTTTTGGTGGCAGGCCTCTGCCCACCAAAGGAACTCTAGGCGTAGGCAAGGTATGATAGGAATCATTGTTTCCAGGTCTTGAGAATGTTGACACCATAGGCTTTTTAGATACCATTGTAGTTTCCTCATATGCAGTCTTGCATATGGAATTAGAAGAATTCAGGAGGCCATGAACCCCAAGGCTTGCAGTATTTGTCTTGCAGATAGCAGGGTTTCTGTGGCCACTTGTTTGAAGTAGTTTGTCAAATTAATTTGTTCCCTCTGGCGTGAGGTAAGCCATCTGGGAAGTTGTATTCAAGCTTGCTCCCATGAATATAATTTGTTGACAGGGTACCAGGTGTGATTTCTTTTCATTTATAGTGTACCCCAGACAAGTTAGAACCCTTTGTACAAAGGCCAGATGATTCAAAAGTATGTCCTGGCTTTCTGCTTGAATTAGACAATCATCCAGGTATGGGTATATTTGAATATTTCTTTGCCTGCAAAATGCAATAACTGGAGCTAGGCACTTTGTGAATACCCTGGGCGCAGTAGATAAGCCAAAGGGCAGTGTAGAGAACTGATAGCTTGTGTAGCCTGCTTTGAAGCATAGGTATCTTCTGCAAGATTCCCTTAATGGGATATGCAGGTATGCTTCTTTTAAATCTAGTGTTGCCAACCAGGCATCTGTGCCTAGCATAGGAAGTAATTGGTGAAGAGTCAGCATCTTGAATTTTGGAATCTCCAAAAGGGTGTTTAGAGTAGACAGGTCCAGATAGGACGCCATGAAATGTCTTTTCTGGGTACCAGGAAAAGTCTTGAGTAGAAACCTTGTCCCTTTTCCTCTTCCGGTACCAGTTGAATAGCCCCCATGCTTAAGAGAGAAAGTACTTGTTTTTGGGCATCTGCCCACTGATTCGGGGGTAGGTCCAGCCACCCGCTTGGTGTTTGCAACGTGTGGAAGTGAAATCTGTATCCCTGGGACACTATATTTAAAACCCATTTGTCCTGGGTAATGAGTTCCCAATTCTTTGTATGAAGAGCAATCTTTCCCCCTAAAGGGGCAGTAAGTTGATAAGTGCTTGGAAATTTTAAAAGGAAGTCATTGAGACAGTTTACCATAGGAGGGTGTCTTATTATTCCCAGATTTGGAAGTGGAGGCTCCCCACTGCTTAGTTCTTTGTGTCCCCTGGGACTGAAACCTGGGGTTTTTGCTGTGTCTGGGTTTGGCTTGAAAAGACCTGGAAGGGGCTGGAAAGGACCAATTCTTAGAGGGCCAGTGCCTACTAAATCTAGGAGGCTGAACTTGTAAAGAATATTTAACAGTTTGCATAGATTTAGCTTTATCTTCCATCTTTTTAAGATCTTCCTCAGCCTTGATGCCAAACAGGCAGTCCTGATTTAAAGGAGCATCCAACAATTTAGTTTTAACATGATCAGGCAAAGATTGCTCCTTGAGCCAAGCATGCCTTCTGAGCACAGACCCAGTAACAGCAGCTCTACAAGAGGCCTCTAATTAATCAAAACCACATTGCAAAGTATGTTTTCCAACTTGTTCAGCAGAATGCATTGAATCCTGTAATTCTTTATTTTTCACACAGTCAGGAATCAACATCATTTTCTGTTTAAGCAGTCCAATAACATGTTGCTGACACTTTAACATATGAAACTGGCAGTTTAAAGCCCTAATGGCCAAGGCTGCAGAAGTGTAAACCTTCTTACCCCAACTATCCGATGCCCTGGAGTCTCTATCAGAAGGGGTGGGATTTTTAGCTGTAGAAGCCTTAATGCCCTTGGGCCCCTGTGAAATAGTCTCTGGATCTGCAATAGGATTTTTAAAAAGGAACTTGTGGGACTCAGGGACCCTGTAGTATCTGTCAGGTTTTCTGGGAGCAGGAGTCAGGGAATCAGGGGCCAAACTAGATTCCGAAAAAGCATCATCAACAATGTCTAGTACAGGAGGAATAGCTAAAGGCCTATGCTGAGGTAGAAGAAGGAAATCCCTAAGCCTCTTTTTTGAAACAGAAAAATCCTGGCTTTCCCAGTGGAAATGCTCCCTTAGAGTATATAAGGTTTCCCCAAAGGAAAAATCCTCAGGAGGGGAAGCAGAGGGAATGGAGTCCTCTGCATCAGAATCTTCATAAGTAGATAAGGGCAAATCCAGATCAGCAGAAGAATCAGAAAAAAACAGAATCCTGATCAGAAAATTCATAATCAACTTCAGTCCTAGGCCTCTTAGAAGGGGGGGGGGGGTTGGCTACCCCTGATTAGAGTTATTAGATCTTCAGCCAGTCTTATCATTTGTTTTTTAGGCATAGAGGCCTAAGTATGTGGCCTGGGCATCGGATTTTTAGGCATGGATTGAGATTTAGGCCTAAGTAAAGAAGGAGGTGTCAGTTTAACATGCAAGTCCATAGGCCTGAATACACCCTCAGAAGCCAGTGTCTGCACAGTGGCTCCAGACCCATCTAAGGTAGAGACATCCGCGGGTTCCATAGATGAAGCATCTCGCAGCATACCGAACTCCGAATGGGTCTCAGTAGAGGCCTGCGAATCAGAAGTAGCAGGTATCAGGGGCTGCGAAAGTGCCTCACTGAGTACCGGTGAACTGGCGACTGGCTTAGGAGAAGCATCGTCGGCAGTTTTGGACCTCGGTGGCCTGTCTCTGTCTTTATCTTTGCATTTTTTCAGAATCCCAGTAGTCGGATGGCTAACCAATGACATTTCTGGATAATTAAACCGAGAACCAAAAATTTAGAGGCAAAAATATACCGATGACAGAGATTGCACTGACTAAATAAAGCACAAAACCAACAACAAGGTACGTCGTGGTCAGGAGCTAGGCAAGGAATACAGTACGAATGAAAATCTTTATGAGGTATTTGCTTTCCACAATAATGCAGTTATTAACTTTTACTGACATTGGTAAGGATCAAGAAAAGTTTCCCCAATGGGGTACTTAGCTTTAGTTGAAGACTTCGGTTCTGAAACTCGAAAATGAAAATTTCAGGAGTCGGCCGACCGGCACTTGTGAACTGCTTCTGCTTCAGGCATAGCACGGCAAGAAAGACTGATGTAATGGCATCAGCTGCATGTTTTATAACCCTGACGACCTGACGTCATGGAAGAAGAAACAGCAACTGATGCAGGACCCAAGACTTTGTTAATCAAGCCAACTGAGGGCTACCTACAAGCAGATAACCCAAATGTAATGACTGCAACAGTGAAACACGAAGAACATCACAAGTTCCAGGCCAGATGAATTGACTCAGTTTAGTACACAGACTGATTTATTAAAACCAAAAATTAACTTCTGCAGTAAAAGTTAACAGCAAAACTTCAAACTCTTATGCCATTAAGAACAAATAACACTTCTCTGGTCCCTCTGCTTTCAGAAAAGACTTTTCAGAGTACATCTTTCTGCTAGCAAGCATACACTTAAATACATGCATTTAATCAATTAAATAATCATCCAATTAAGAATTCACTAAAAAATCCAACTAAAAAGGTTAATTTTTAATATTCTTTTTTTAACCTTCTTATACTAAATGCTTCCAAGAGAATTCCCTATTCAAATCTCTTGGAAACATTGTACCATATTTTAAAATAAATATTGCTTCCTTCCTTCTTAAGTGTTCCTTAATTTTTTTCATCAGTACTAAACCTAGTATTCACTTGTTCCAAACAGTTGCCTGTAACACCTGTGGGACTCCATTATAATGTTTCTTAAAGTGCATAGCTACAGGACTCTGAGATCTTTGCTTTTTGATGTCCCTTTTATGCTCTTTTAATCTTACAGAAAAGCTTCTCTTGCTCTCCCCAATATAAAATAATCCACAAGGACATTTTAAACTATATATAATATTTTCACTATTGCAAGTGAAACTGCCTCTTTTGTCAAATATTTACTTTCAAAACTATCCACTATATGTTTGCATTTTGTGCAATTGTCACATGGAAAAGTTTCATATCTCACTATATTATTTTCTATATTTTTTAGTTTCTCAAATTTTCCATGTACTAACATATCTTTAAGACTCCTGCCTCTTTTATATGAAAAACAAAGTTTACCATTTTTTAGGCAGGATTTTCCTTTCTATATATAAGACCAGTAATACCTAACTATTTTCTCTAAAATATTAGAAAAATCAGTATACTTAGACACAAAATATAACTCACTTTCTATTTCTTCAGCTTTCTTTTTCTGCATTATGTTCTGTGCTTTATTCGCTTTTTTATTCATTACTTTATTATACCCCAACCATACTTTTCTCTTGCTCATAGCCCCTTTCTATTTCATATTAGCTGTATTTTGATCTTCCTTCTCACATTCCTTCCTGCCACGACATAAACGTTTAACTCTAACCATTTCCCCATAAGGAATGGAAGAAACAGTATGGGGAGTAACAACTAGTTCCATGCAACATAAAGCTTGGTTGTCCCATTTTTCTAAATATTTTAGTTTTAAGTTTACCATCTTCCTGCCCTTCTATTGTAATATCCAAATAATTTACTGCCTTTCCTTTTTGTAACCCATCAAACTTGATCTCAAACCTGTTCACTTGCAGTTCTTGAACAAACTTTTCCACTTCTCCATAGCCCCCCTTGCAAACAAAAATCAAATAATCAATGTATCTATACAAATAAACAACGTTTTCTAAAAAAGTCATTCCTATACACATATACATTTTCATAGAAACCCATAAATAAGTTAGCATATAGGTTCATAGGTAGGTACTAGGCTATCTACCCGAGGGCATTTATAAGCCTAGCCAGAGTGTGTCGGCTTTCGCCGCCCCATTGATTAATTGACTGATCCTCTGTCAAGCAGAGCCAATGAAGTGATCCCAGGGGTGTATTTTCTGTTACCCATCCACTTGTCAAGGTTTCTCTTGAAGTGTGTTAGTGAGAGGCTCTGCCTGATGTACTTTGGAATTTTGTTCCAAAGCATGGGGAGTCTATGTGACAGGAATCTATCCCTCCAACATGTTCTATTTATTGTTGTGGCGAGGTTTAGCTCACTAGAGTGCGTGACTCACAGTGACTTGGATTTCTTTAGGTGGAGCATGTCCATCAATTCTGAGTTGGGCATGGCTTTGTAAGTCAGGCAGAGATCACCTCTGAGTAAACGATAAGCCACTGACTACAGCCGGAGTTTTTTCAGTTGGGCTGCATAGGACATATGTTTGAGACCAGTAATCCTCTTGGTGAGGTACTTTTGTGGTCTTTCCAACTATTGGAAGTGTCTTGTGAGGTACATCCCAAATGGGGCATTGTACTCTATGATGTGTCTAATGAGTGATGAGTAGAGGGGCACTATAAGCTCTTTATTTCTAGATGCAAACCCTTTAGTAATTAGATGGGCCACATAGAAGGATTTCCTAACTACTTTGGCAATATGATTGTCAAAGGAGAGATTACTATCTACCTGGGTCCCCAGATCTCTTATTACCTCTTCTGTATTTGTATTAAGGGGGCTGCCACCTATGTGGTAATTCGTGGGTGTTTTGTTTTTCTCAAATGGGATGACTATGCATTTTTTGGCATTTAGCTTGAGGCCATGACTTTGACACCAGGTGTCTGTCTCAGTAAGGCCCTTTTGGAGGATGTCCGTGTCAGCTGTAGAGTCAATTATGGCTCCCAGTTTGCAGTCATTGGCGAACTTGGTTAGCCATAGTCCTCCTGTGTTTGCCTGTACTTCTGTGAAGTATATGCTGAACAGTAGGGGTCCCAGGACTGAGCCTTGCGGGACACCACTTGTGACATGTTTTAGAGTCAGACCTGGAGCCCACTATTCTTACCATGTGAGTTCTGTCTGTAAGCCAGTTGGCAACCCCTCATGTGACGTAGGGGTTTATGTTCAGGCTGGTGAGTTTTTCTGTAATACCCGAGTGGGGAATGGTGTCGAAAGCCTTGGCGAGGTCAAGGTAGGCTGTGTGAACCACCTTTCCCTCGTCTATGGCCTTGGTGACTGTCTCGAAGAAGTCAACCAGGTTTAGTAGGCATGATCTGCCCTTAACAAAGCCAAACTGGGTCGGGTCAAGTGTTTGGAGGTTCCCAATGTCTTCGTTAATGAGTTCCATGATGATGACATATCCATGATATGTGGGGGCAAAAGCTGCCCCCATAGCTTCTCCACACTTCTGATGATACAGAGAGCCATCAAATTCAAATATATTATTTTCCAAACAGAATAATGCCAGTTCTATGACATACTGTGTACTGGGGCTTTTCCCAGGAAAAATGCTATAGTTTCTATGCCATCACTATGTTTAATGTTAGTGTATAGGCTGACTACATCTGTCACTATAAAAAACATGTTCTACTGCCATGTTATTTTCTTTACTTTATCCAAAAAATCAAAACTATCTTTGATATATAAAAGTTCCAATAACAGCCAACTAATAAATAATAAACAGCTCCTGCAGGTAACAGGTGGTGGAACGTAGCTAGGATAGCTGCAAGCGGCTCGAAATGAATGTCACAAACAGATTTGTAATAACAGAATGACAAAAGATGTTCCTGAATCCTTTGATCGGACGTGAAAATAGCCCAATACTATGCCGCTTTGGCAAGATGTGTGTCTCAAATAGAACGAAATGATGTCACAAACAGTTTGTAAATCAGAACGAAAAAATGTTACTGAGTCCTTTTGAAAAACGGACGTGTAAAATACCCCAATGCTCTGCCGAATTGGCAAGGTGTGTGACTCAGAAATGTGTCACAACTGACTGTAGACCATAAAAATGTACCTCTGAGTGCTTTGAGGCAAGCGAAAATGCCGCAATGTTCCTGAGTCCTTTTAAAACGGATGTGTAAAATACCCCAATGCTCTGCCGAATTGGTAAGGTGTGTGACTCGAAAAATTCACAACTGACTGTAGACCATAAAAATATATACCTCTGAGTGCATTGAGGCAAGCGAAAATGCCGCAAAGTAACTGCCAAGTTCGTTGGGATATCCTGGCTGCAAAATAACCTTCTAGTTGAGAATGCAGAATCCAATCCTGACACGTATGGCTAAACCCAATAGTTCCAAAACTCAAGAAGATGAATGAAACGCGAAAAGATGTAAACTAATCCTTTATTGTGACGATAACATATCCATAAGCACTAGTTGAGCGCTTTCATCTGCACCACCGCAGACTTCATCAGAACTAGTGCTAACATATTAATTCATCCTTTTAAAAACATTTTTTGGCGCCAAAACTTGGTACTCCATTTAAAAAGACAGTGCTCTATTTATAATATTTATAATACAACTAATATAAGTAAAACAACTAAATCTAATACAGAAAAACCATATAATTCTAGTGAATATTGTACATATAATGATTATGGATGTTGTAAAATTCTCAGATGATTATTATAATTTATTTTCATTATAAATATAGCAAAAAGTTAAAATGTGTGTATATAAAATCCACTGCTCTTATATAAAATTGCATTGCATGAATTGGTATGGTACCATTTAAACAATAAAAACTGTATAAAATGTAATTACTGTGAATCCAGTATTAAAAATGGTTTTATACTTATAAAATCGTTGATGCCTGGATTCCTGGTGGAATCAGTTAGTATCTGCCACTTACTCTCTTTACAGGCTAGTCTTGTTTTCCAATCACCTCCAAAAAGTGTTTCCTTCACCTCATCTATAATCATAAATGTAAAAATGTGTTCCTCACCATATTCCTTAATATGTCTAAATAGGACATTTTTACTGTCCATTTTCCTGATTTTGTAATAATGTTCATAAATTCGTTTCTTTAGCTCCCTTTCTGTTTTACCTATATAATAGGCTGGACATTTTTTACACTGAGCTAAATATACAATGTGCTTAGTGCCACAATTACCCCCTATACTTCTAATTCTAGTGTGATTGATATCATTCAAAACAATGTCACTGTTGGTGTTTATATATGTACATTGTTTGCATCTTCCACACTTCCTAGTGAATATCTTTTCTTTTTTATTGTTACCCTTCCTTGATTTTGAATATTCCAGTAATCTTTTTATATTGGGACCAGTTTTATATACAATCTTAGGTTTCTCACCTAAAATGTTTCGGTTTACATCTATTACTGTTATAATGTCCCAATATTTCTTTATAATCTCCTTAATTTTTGTGCTATAAGGGGTATAGGTCAAAACACATACTCTACCCATATTTCCTTTGTGTATGTTGGCGTTAATCTCCTTTTCATGACCTAGTAAGGGTTTATATTTAATTCCCCATTGGGATTTGACAAAATCAATTGTATCACTAATCATGTCCCTAGGATATCCCCTTCTATCAAATAATTCTGCTAATAGTACCATTTCTCCTTCCATAAATTCTCTGGTTGATGACATCCTAGCACATCTGATGCATTGTCCCTTGATAATATTTTTAAATATGTGCGGAGGATGTTCACTACCATAAAATAAATAGTCATTGGAGAAGGTACTTTTCCTGTGTATCTTAGATGTAAAACCTTCATCGTTCAAACCTATGTATACATCCAAATAGGGAATACCTGAGTTACTTGTTTCGTAGGTGAATTTCAAAAAATTGGTGGTTTCATTGATGTATTCAACAAATTGTATAATTTTATCATTTGGTCCATTCCACAAAATGAATATGTCGTCCAGAAATCTCACATAGAAAGTGATGTAACTGGAGAATGCACAATTGATAATAAATTCATTCTCCCAATCAGACATGACTAAGTTTGCAAAAATGGGGGCACAAGATGCCCCCATAGCAACTCCCTTGCTCTGTCTGAAAAATTCACCATCGAAAGTAAGATAATTGTAATCCAACACTAAGCCCATCATGTCCACAATTAAATTTATTTTATCCCAAGTCATTGATGAAAACCTTCTAAGACTTCTGGCAAATCTTTCTAGCCCCTCGCCCTTGGGGATACAAGAAAATAAATCACATACATCAATAGTGATTAATGTACACTGTTCTGTCCTTTTGTCAGGACTTAGCTTGGCCAGAAAATCCCATGAGTCTTTTATAATAAATGGTACATGTTGATAAATGTGCTTGGTCCATCTGTCAATCGTTACCCCTATGTTGTATGTTTTTGACTTGGAACCTGAGATGATGGGTCTGAAAGGTGGTTGGGTCAAAGACTTATGGATCTTTGGAATTCCTATTATTCGAGCCATCACTGGATGATCAACTTTTAAAAATCTGTATAGTTCGTCCGAGATGCGATTATCAATCAAATATTCATCCAAAGCTATATCTATTCTTCTAAAACCTATGTTGATTTGATTGATCGAAACTAATTCATAATTCCCTGAAAGATGTAATATATTGTGTATCTCTGTGACGTAAGCCTCCTGGGAGTATATGACTGCCCCCCCACCCTTGTCGGGTTTCATTATTCTTACATCCTGTTTGTGCATATATTCATTCAGTACAGCTCTTTCTTGTTTTGAAATATTGTCGTCCACTAACTCCTGATTTTTCCGATATCCTTTAGTGATTTCATTGTTTAAAAGATATAATTCTTTACAAATCATCTGATTGAACACATTAACTTGTGGATTGTACTGTGGTATAAATGTGCTTTTTCTTTTCAATTCAATGGGTATAAATGTAGCCTCATCTTCCTTACCTTTTTCAAATAGGAAAGCTAGGTTGAGTCTCCGACTATATAATTTGATTTCTTTGATGTGGTCTACGAGATTGAATTTCTGTGTGGGGATAAATTTAGTCCCTTTGCATAGAAGTGAGCATAAATCCTCCTGAATAGGAACATCTGTGTAAATATATACTTTAAAGCCTTGATAATGTGTTATACTGGGCTTGCCTTCTTCCGATGTAACTGCTGCCTGTTTATCTATTTCCGCAGTTTCATTATGTTCACTCAATGAATTGTCTTTATTGCTGACAAGGGGAGATAAACCCACATCAATCATTCTAGATGGAGCTGTAAAGGAAGAAGTCGGAGAATCTGTGGCTGTCACTTTAGACTGGCTACCTCTTGATTTTACTTGTATTTTCTGTTGCTTTGGACATTTATCAATTGTGCATTCTCCAGTTACATCACTTTCTATGTGAGATTTCTGGACGACATATTCATTTTGTGGAATGGACCAAATGATAAAATTATACAATTTGTTGAATACATCAATGAAACCACCAATTTTTTGAAATTCACCTACGAAACAAGTAACTCAGGTATTCCCTATTTGGATGTATACATAGGTTTGAACGATGAAGGTTTTACATCTAAGATACACAGGAAAAGTACCTTCTCCAATGACTATTTATTTTATGGTAGTGAACATCCTCCGCACATATTTAAAAATATTATCAAGGGACAATGCATCAGATGTGCTAGGATGTCATCAACCAGAGAATTTATGGAAGGAGAAATGGTACTATTAGCAGAATTATTTGATAGAAGGGGATATCCTAGGGACATGATTAGTGATACAATTGATTTTGTCAAATCCCAATGGGGAATTAAATATAAACCCTTACTAGGTCATGAAAAGGAGATTAACGCCAACATACACAAAGGAAATATGGGTAGAGTATGTGTTTTGACCTATACCCCTTATAGCACAAAAATTAAGGAGATTATAAAGAAATATTGGGACATTATAACAGTAATAGATGTAAACCGAAACATTTTAGGTGAGAAACCTAAGATTGTATATAAAACTGGTCCCAATATAAAAAGATTACTGGAATATTCAAAATCAAGGAAGGGTAACAATAAAAAAGAAAAGATATTCACTAGGAAGTGTGGAAGATGCAAACAATGTACATATATAAACACCAACAGTGACATTGTTTTGAATGATATCAATCACACTAGAATTAGAAGTATAGGGGGTAATTGTGGCACTAAGCACATTGTATATTTAGCTCAGTGTAAAAAATGTCCAGCCTATTATATAGGTAAAACAGAAAGGGAGCTAAAGAAACGAATTTATGAACATTATTACAAAATCAGGAAAATGGACAGTAAAAATGCCCTATTTAGACATATTAAGGAATATGGTGAGGAACACATTTTTACATTTATGATTATAGATGAGGTGAAGGAAACACTTTTTGGAGGTGATTGGAAAACAAGACTAGCCTGTAAAGAGAGTAAGTGGCAGATACTAACTGATTCCACCAGGAATCCAGGCATCAACGATTTTATAAGTATAAAACCATTTTTAATACTGGATTCACAGTAATTACATTTTATACAGTTTTTATTGTTTAAATGGTACCATACCAATTCATGCAATGCAATTTTATATAAGAGCAGTGGATTTTATATACACACATTTTAACTTTTTGCTATATTTATAATGAAAATAAATTATAATAATTATCTGAGAATTTTACAACATCCATAATCATTATATGTACAATATTCACTAGAATTATATGGTTTTTCTGTATTAGATTTAGTTGTTTTACTTATATTAGTTGTATTATAAATATTATAAATAGAGCACTGTCTTTTTAAATGGAGTACCAAGTTTTGGCGCCAAAAAATGTTTTTAAAAGGATGAATTAATATGTTAGCACTAGTTCTGATGAAGTCTGCGGTGGTGCAGATGAAAGCGCTCAACTAGTGCTTATGGATATGTTATCGTCACAATAAAGGATTAGTTTACATCTTTTCGCGTTTCATTCATCTTCTTGAGTTTTGGAACTATTGGGTTTAGCCATACGTGTCAGGATTGGATTCTGCATTCTCAACTAGAAGGTTATTTTGCAGCCAGGATATCCCAACGAACTTGGCAGTTACTTTGCGGCATTTTCGCTTGCCTCAAAGCACTCAGAGGTATATATTTTTATGGTCTACAGTCAGTTGTGACTTTTTCGAGTCACACACCTTACCAATTCGGCAGAGCATTGGGGTATTTTACACGTCCGTTTTAAAAGGACTCAGGAACATTGCGGCATTTTCGCTTGCCTCAAAGCACTCAGAGGTACATTTTTATGGTCTACAGTCAGTTGTGACACATTTCTGAGTCACACACCTTGCCAATTCGGCAGAGCATTGGGGTATTTTACACGTCCGTTTTTCAAAAGGACTCAGTAACATTTTTTCGTTCTGATTTACAAACTGTTTGTGACATCATTTCGTTCTATTTGAGACACACATCTTGCCAAAGCGGCATAGTATTGGGCTATTTTCACGTCTGATCAAAGGATTCAGGAACATCTTTTATCGTTCTGTTATTACAAATCTGTTTGTGACATTCATTTCGAGCCGCTTGCAGCTATCCTAGCTACGTTCCACCACCTGTTACCTGCAGGAGCTGTTTATTATTTATCTTTGATATATGAAGGTAATTGTATCACCTTTTTTAACAATAAACACCCCAAATTATGGCAGGAGCAGGAGCCTTAAAGACATGTTAGTACCTGGAAAATATGAGAGACCAAAAAATATAGAAAATAATATTGTGAGATATGGAACTTTTCCATGTGACAATTGCACAGTATGCAAATATATAGTGGATAATTTTGAAAGTATTAATGGAAAAAAATTGACAAAAGAGGCAGCTTCACTTGCAATAGTGAAAATATTATATATAGTTTAAAATGTCCTTGTGGATTATTTTATATTGGGGAGAGCAAGAGAAGCTTTTCTGTAAGATTAAAAGAGCATAAAAGGGACATCAAGAAGCAAAGGTTTCAGAGTCCTGTAGCTATGCACTTTTAAGGAACACCATAATGGAGTCCCACAGGGGTTACAGACAACTGTTTGGAACAAGTGAATAAAGAAGTTATGTACTCACCATAACGTTCCATCTGAGTAGTTATACTTCATTTTTCTGTAACCTGTGGGTATACGGATCCGTATTGGATCCCAGCCGGCAACTTTTTTCGAGCATCTGCTCCAAGCTCCGAGCTCCTCCCCTTACCCATAATGCCCTACCATCTCCTATCTTCCCTCAGATAAAGTTTGCTGCAACTAACAATATATATACAACTCAACCCAATAACCAACCTGAAAACAGGATAAGGTCCGGGGGATGGAGGGAGGAAATGCTGCAGAAAAATGAAGTATAACTACTCAGATGGAACGTTATGGTGAATACATAACTTCTTTATCTGAAGTAGTTAACTTCATTTTATCTGCAACCTGTGGGACAGAATCCCCAGCTACTCTGATCCTGGGAGGCCCTTATGGAAGGATATTCCTGAGCACCACAGAGCCAAAGGATTCTCTACCCCTCGAAATCAGATCCAATTTGTAATGGGAAATGAAGGTATGTGAATTGGCCCATGTCGCTGCTGCGCAAATATTGTCCAAAGTTACCCTAGAACAAAAAGCAGCAGAAGTTGCCATGGACCTGGTAGAGTGAGCCTTACCTATACCAGGAGGAGATAAACCTTTTGCTTTGTAAGCATGTGAAATGCAAACAGAGATCCATCTGGCCAAAGAAACTTTAGAAATGGCTTTTCCCATAAATGCTTTGGAAAAGGAAACAAACAATTGGTCAGTCTTGTGGAAAGACTTCGTTCTTTGAAGATAAAAATGGAGTTTGTATTCACCTTTATTTTGAAAGTTGGGAAAGAAAACAGGCAGATTAATGGACTGGTTTATGTTTGCTTCAGTTGCCACTTTAGGTAAGAAGGAGGGGTTAGTACAGAGGGAGACCCTATCCTTATGGAAGACCAAATACGGAGGCACAGCAGACAGAGCTTGAAGCTCAGAAACCCTCCTAGCAGACGTAATGGCGACTAGGAAAGCGGTCTTCCAGGATAAAAATTTTAAGTCCATCGAAGCTGCAGGTTCAAAAGGAGGGGCTACCAAAGCCTGTAAAACAAAAGTAAGGTCCCAAGGAGGTACAGAATCCTTGACAGGGGGCCGTAGCATAAATGTACCTTTAGTAAAAGCCTTACACAGCCTAGAGGAGGCTAAGGCCATGTTGTCTTCACCAACGTGAAAACTGGAAATGGCTGCCAATTGTACTTTCACTGTGGAGGAAATAGCTCCTTGCTGAAAGATGCCAGACAGGAAGTCCAGCACCGCTGGAACAGGAGCTGTAAAGGGATCTATTTCTCTCTGTGAAGCCCAAATGGAAAAGTGCTTCCATTTACTGCAATGTAGTTTCCTAGTGGAGTCTTTAAGAGAGGCCACTAGAATAGATTTTACCTGGGAGTCCTGGTGATTAACGGAACTGGAGCAACCAAGCTGTTAGCTTGAGGCTGCCCAGATCGGGTGGACGTGTCCCCGATGTATGGGAAATTAGATCCGGGCAGGGATCCAGAACCCACAGGGGAGCTAATAGATGAGACCAAAGGAATGGGAACCAAACCTGATGAGGCCAGAATGGGACAATGAGGATCATTTTGCACCGTAGTCGGCAAGCTTTCTGAAGAAACTTCGGAATGAGAGGTAAAGGTGGATAAGCATACAGAAGGCCAGGGGGCCAAACATGGACTAGAGCATCTCTGGGGACTTCCCCTGGTGAGGGAATCAGAGCGAAGAACTCGCTGCACTTCATGTTGGAAGGAGATGCGAAGAGATCGCAGCAAGGCTGACCCCATGCCAGGAAAATCTCCGCTACTGACTGTTTCAGAGACCACTCGTAAGGCATCAGAATGGCCCGGCTCAATCTGTCCATTAAAATGTTGGAGCACCCCGGGATGTGCATTGCTATCAGACACCGACAGGTGGAAATCACCCATTACCACACTCTCATGGCCTCGCGACATAGAGGGTAGGATCTGGTTCCCCCCTGCTTGTTGATATACCAGACTACCGACATGTTGTCTGACTGAATTACAATCAATCTGAGAGGGAGGACTGTGTGAAAGGCTTCCAACGCTTAAAGCACTGCCATCATCTCTAGAACATTTATGTGCAAATTGGTCTCTGTCTGTGACCACGTGCCTTGGACTGCCCTTCCCAAACAGTGTCTCCCCCACCCGAGTTGCGAGGCATCCGTGGTCACTGTGGTTTGGACTGAGGGTGACGCAAATGGGTATCCTTTTGATATCTCCAGTAAAGTTAACCACCAAAGAAGAGATGTCCTGCAGATGTGGGTAGGTCTAGCCAAGACCACTGGATAGCCAGAGTCCATTGAAGAACCCACATGTGAAGGTGTGCATATGGGAGAATAGATATGGTGGCAGCCATGGAGCCCAGAGACCGGAGAACCTCGCTCGCCTTTGAAGACTGCGATTTCACTATCTGAGCTATGTGGCCCCTGGGATGTAGAATCCTGTCTGGGGTTAGGAATACCTTCATCTGCAAAGTGTCTAAATGTGCCCCAATGAAGTCTAGAATTTGTACTGGTTGCAAATGGGATTTGTGAACAATGACTGTAATTCCCAGTAGGTCTGCTAACTGAATGAAATAATCTTGGGCCAGACACAAGTGATGCTTGTTGTGCGCAGCGAAGAGCCAGTCATCCAGTTAAGGAAACACCTGAATACCCTGAAGCCTCAGGTGGGCCACTACAACTGCCATTACCTTAGTGAACACCCTGGGGACTGTGGTGAGACCAAAGGGTAGGGCCCTGAACTGAGAGTGACTGGCTCCCAACCAGAAGAGCAGAAACCTCCTGGAGCTTCTGTGTATTTTTATGTGGTAGTAAGCATCCTGAAGGCCTAATGAGCACATCCAGTCGCACTCTCTGAGATAAGGTAGAATGGACTGTAGGGTGACCATCCAGAATTTCTGTTTTGCTACTGACAGGTTTAATGTTGACAGGTCTAGAATGGGCCTGAGGTCCCCCGTCTTTTTTGGCACCAAAAAGAACCTTGAGTAGATGCCTAATCCGGACTGATCAGGGGGACCTTTTTGATGGCTCGTTTGAGAAGCAGCTTTGAAACCTCTAGAGCTGCAGCATCCCTGTGAGTGGGTGGAACATCTGGGAGGTGTTTTGTAATGTTTGGAGGGGCAATGAAAGGAATAGAGTAAAGTACAGCTGTGTACCTACCATAAATGTAGATGTTCGAGTGTATTCACTGTTGCAGTCATTACTCTTGGGTTATCCTGCTAGCAGGCTACCCCAAGTCAGCCAGAATTCCAAAGTCTAGGTCCAGCTTCGGTTGCTGTCACCTCTTCCCTGATGTCAGTGCACCAGGGGTATAAAAGATGCAGCCAATGCCATTTTCTTCAGTTTTTCTTGCCCCAGATGTCAGGTGCCCCAAATAGGTAGGCTGAAAAATATGTCAATAAAAATGCATGCACAAAAATAAAATTTTTTTCATCTACAAGCAAATACACCAAAAAGGTTGTATAGGATGGAGAAGTGCAGATAAGTCCCAGCAAAGAAAAGGGGGCTGGTGGGTGGGTAACCTGGACTGCAACGGTGAATACACTCGAACATCTGCATTTATGGTAGGTACACAACTGTACTGTGTTCATCGTGTTTCACTGTTGCAGTCATTACTCTTGGGTTGAATCCCAAAGCTGAGGAAGGGTGGCTGGGCTAAATAGGGTTAGGAGAGGCTATGAGGCCCTGCAGAACTGCAGTGGCAAAGCCTGCTCTGGACTTAGAGTAAACAGGTAAGTGGTAGTGCTTTGAGAAGGTGTGCACTGAACTCCAAGTTGCAGCCTCTAAGATATCTTTGGTTGGTACTCCTCTGAGGAAGGCTGCTGAAGTGGCTGCTGCTCTGGTGGAATGAGGCTTAATGCCCTTAGGCACTGATTTGCCATGTTGAAAATAGTAGAAATGGATGCAATGGCCTATCCATTTAGAAATAGTCTGTTTTGAGATAGCCTTTCCTTGTGATCCTGCAGCATATGACACTAAAAGTTGCTCAGTCTTTCTGAAAGCTTTAGTTTTGTCCAAGTAGAAGTGTAACTGCCTGTGTACGTCCAAAGAATGCAGAATTTTCTCACCCTTGTTCTGTGGGTTAGGATAAAAGGTAGGCAAGTGAATGGTTTGGTTAAGGGTCACACTGGACACCACCTTAGGCATAAATGTAGGGTTTGTCCTCAGAGAAACCCTGTCTGGATGAAAAATGATGAAAGGTTCCACAGCCATGAGTGCTTGTAACTCCGAGACTCGCCTTGCAGAGGTTATTGCTAGGAGCAGAGCTGTTTTCCAGGATAAGAATTTAATATCTGCTGTTGATGCTGGCTCGAAAGGAGGCAGTGTCAGTTTTTCCAAAACATAATTGAGGTCCCAGGCCGGAATTGGTGCTCTCCTTGGAGGTCTAATGTTTTTGGCCCCTCTGAGGTACTGCCTTATTAAAGGATGAGAAAAGATAGGTGGTTCCATATTGTAATGGGCTGAAATGGCAGAGGCATGAATCTTAATTGATGAGAAAGAAAGGCCTTTGTTTAGCATCTCAGTTAGGTATTGTGAAATCTGAGGGATATTTGGTACACACATGTCACTGCCTTGTTCCTGGTTCCAAGCACAGAATCTCTTCCATTTTTCTGCATAAGATTTTCTGGTACTGGGCCTCCTGGCCTCCAAGATAACATCCATAACAGCTTTTGAAAGAGGAGTGTTCTGAATGGCTACATTATCCGCCATGCTGCCAGATTTAAGGTCCTGAGTTGGCTGTGCAGGATCTGATTGTTTTGTTGGGTCAGTAAGTGAGAAGTTTGAGGCAATATCCATGCTGGACCTTGAGACAAACTCTTTAGGATTGGGTACCAGTGCTGGCGTGGCCAGTCTGGTGCAATCAGTATCATTTTTGGCTTCTCTTGTCTGACCTTTAGGAGTACCCTGGGAAGGAGAGGCAGTGGGGGAAAAGCATTTACCTTTAGATTTTTCCAGCTGAAGGATAGGGCGTCCACTTTCCATGCTTGCTTGTGATAAATCCTTGTGCAAAATCTCTGCAATTGGTAGTTGTGAGGGGAGGCAAATAGATCTATGTCTGGGCATCCCCATTTCCTTATTATCATGCTGAAGACTTGTGGATCCAGTTTCCATTCGTGGGGATCCATGAGGTTTCTGCTTAGTTCGTCTGCCAGAGTATTTGTTTTTCCTGGCAGGAATTGTGCTTGCAGGTGAACTTGAAAAGTCAATGCTGTGTCCCATAAGGTCATTGCTTGTCTGCAGAGGGGGTAGGAATGTGTACCTCCCTGCTTGTTTATGTACCACATGACCATAGTGTTGTCTGTCTTTATCAGTAAGTGTCCTGGATGAAGCAGGTCCTTGAAAGCTGTTCGGGCATTCTGAACAGCTATCATCTCTTTTTGATTGATGTGAAGATGCATCTGGTTTGCAGGCCATGTGCACTGAATACATTTTCCTGCCGTATGGGCCCCCCAGGCATAATCTGATGCATCCGTTGTCAGTGGCTGTGGATAATCTGAATGGCAGACCCTTGTTGTGGTGACAGGCTTCTGCCCACCATTGAAACTCCTGTTGCAGGCAGGGAATGAGTGCAATTACTGTCTCCAGGCTGTGGCAATGCTGAGTCCAAACACTTTTTAGATACCATTGTAGTTTCCTCATATGCAGTCTGGCATATGGAATTAGTAGAATGCAAGATGCCATGAAACCAAAGGCCTGCAGGATTTTCCTTGCAGATAAGTGGGTTTTTGTTGCCAATTTCTTGAAGTAAGTAGTCAGTTGCTTTTGTTTGTCTGGTGGGAGATAAGCCATCTGGGCAGTTGTATTTAAGCTTGCACCCAGGAATATTATATCTTGAGAGGGCACTAGTTTTGATTTCTTTTCATTTACTGTGTACCCTAGGCCAATTAGTAATCTTTTTACAAATGCCAGATGCTTCAGAAGAATGTCTTTGTTCTCTGCTCGAATTAGGCAGTTGTCCAAGTATGGATATATTTGAATTCCTTTTTGCCTGCAAAATGCAATTACTGGTGCCAGGCATTTTGTGAAGACCCTGGCCGCAGTAGATAAGCCAAAGGGCAGTGCAGAGAATTGGTAATGCATTGAACCAGCTTTGAATCTGAGGTATCTTCTGCAAGATTGTCTGATTGGGACATGCAGGTATACCTCTTTTAGGTCAAAAGTTACAAGCCAAGCCTTCTTGCCCAGAATGGGCAGTAGCTGCTGTAGAGTCAACATCTTGAATTTTGGAACTTCCAGAAATGTATTTAGTATAGACAGGTCCAGTACTGGTCTCCAGATTTTGTCCTTTCTGGGTACTAGAAAGAGTCTGGAGTAAAATCCTTGCCCCTGCTCTTGTTGTGGTACTTGCTGAATGGCCCTCATGTCCATGAGGGCAGTAATTTGTTTTTGTGCCTCTGCCCATTGATTGTGTGGCAGGTCTGGCATACCTTTTGACCTTGGTAGGGTGTGAAAATGGAACCTGTAGCCTTGGGACACTATGTTCAGGACCCATTTGTCTTGGGTAATCATTTGCCAATTTGATGAAAAACGTGCTAGTTTTCCCCCTAAGGGGGCTGCCACATGAAAAGTGCTTGGATCTGGTAGAGGAAAGTCATTGGGACTGTTTCCTGTAAGGTTGTAATCTGTCTTCTCTGCTTTTGGAGGAAGGAACACCCCATTGTTTAGGCCTGTATGAGCCTTGGGGCTGAGATCTGCCTCTGGGATGCCTGCATCTGCCTCTTTGTGGTAAGTCTGACCCTGGAAAGGACCAATTTTTAGAGGGCCAGTTCCTGCTAAACCTGGGTGGCTGTACCTGTAAGAAATCCTGGACTGTCTGCATGGATTTTGCTTTATCCTCCATTTTTTCAACACCTCTTCTGCTTTAGTACCAAACAAAGTATCATGCTGTAATGGTGCATCTAATTATTTTGCTTTAACATGATCAGGCAGATTCTGTTCCTTTAACCAAGCATGCCTCCTAATAACAGATCCTGTAACAGCGGCCCTGCAAGAGGCCTCCAGTGAATCATAACCACATTGCAAAGTATGCTTTCCCACTTGTTCAGGTGCATGCAATAAATCCTGCAATTCCTTGTTCTCTGAACATTCAGTATTTGTCAACATTTTCTGTTTAAGCTTTGATGCTGATATTTAAGCATATGAAACTGACAATTTAAAGCCCTTACAGCCAGGGTAGCAGAAGTGTAGACTTTTTTCCCCCATCTGTCTAGAGCCCTAGAATCCCTATCAGAGGGGACAGGTTTTTTTGCAGTGGAAGCTTTAACCCCTTTGGGACCCTGAGATATAGTTTCTGGGTCAGCTGCGGGGTTTTTATACAGGAATTGATGAGAATCCGGGACCCTGTAGTATCTGTCTGGCTTAGCAGGTGCAGGGGGTAAAGAGTCAGGGGACAGGCCAGACTCTGAAAATACATCATCTACAATGTCCAGAACAGGTGGAATAGCAAGGGGTCTGTGCTGAGGAAGTAGCAGAAAGTCTCTGAGCCTTTTTCTTAGATTCAGAATAATCTTGGCTCTCCCAGTGGAAATGCTCCCTCATGGTATGCAGGGTTTCCCCAAAAGAATAATCCTCAGGAGGAGAGGCTGAAGGAATGGATTCTTCAGCATTAGAATCCTCATAGGGAAGCATGGAGTAATCCTGTTCAGAAGAGGAATCAGAGGAAATGAAAACCTGATCAGAAGAATCATACTCTGTCTCTTGCCTAGGCCTCTTATCTGGAGGGGGATGGGAGCCCCTGATCAAACTAATTAGGTCTTCGGCCATTTTGAGCATCTGTTTTTTAGGCATGGAAGTCTGAGAAGGAGAATGCTGAACTTGTTTCTTTGTCTTTAGAGCTGCTTTAGTCTTTGTCTTTGAAGCTGAAGATGGCTTAATATATAGTTGTGTAGGTCTGAAGACAATCTCAGAAGCCAGTGCCTGCTCAGTGGCTCTGGACCCATCTGATGGAATGATTTCCAAGTGTCCCAATACCTTGAGTTTCCATAGGCCCAGTCGGCTCCACGTGGGAGTTGGAAGCGGCCTGTGGCTCTGACGTAGCAGGTGCCAGGGGCTACGAAAGCACCTCACTGAGAACCGGCGAACCGGTGACTGGCCTAGCAGAGGCTTCATCATCGGTTTTGGACCTTGGATGCCTATCCTTTTCCTTGTCCTTGCATTTTTTGTAAACTCTGGTTGTCAGCTGGTCCGACGGCATTATATAATTAAATCTTCGGCCAAAGTAATGAAATGCAAAATCGAACCGACGCTTGATAGTGCATTGGTTAAATCTGGCACAAAACTGACAGCTAGCAATGTTGTGATCAGGGCCTACGCAAGGACTACAGTACGAGTGAAAATCCTTATGAGGTATTTGCTTCCCACGAGAAATACACTTGTTAACTTTTTCTGACATCGGTCTGGAGCAAGAAAAAAGTTTCCCCAACGGGGTACTTAGCTTTAATGAAGACTTTGGTTCTGAAATTCGGATTTGAAAATCTCAGGAGTTGGCTGACCGACACTTGCAAACTGCTTTTGCTTCGGGCACCGCGCGGCAAGAAAGACTGAAGAAAATGGTGATGGCTGCATCTTTTATACCCCTGGTGCACTGACGTCAGGGAAGAGGCGACAGCAACCGACGCCGGACCTAGACTTTGGAATTTTGGCCGACTGAGGGTAGCCTGCCAGCAGGATAACCCAAGAGTAATGACTGCAACAGTGAAACACGATGAACATCCTCTGGATATTATCTGAAGAACCCAGCGATCTGTTGTAATGGACTCCCATGCTGCTGGGTGTAAGGACAATCATCCTCTGACTGGCTCCAGAGTAGGACAGTCAGGCAACCCCTCAGGGCTGCTGACCGAGTCTATCAGAAAAGGGTTCCCTAGACCCGAAATTCCTGGGACCCCCTCTACCTCTGGGTCAGCGTCGATCCTGTCCCCCTCTGCCTCTGGGGGAATAGCTGTCCTGAGAATCCCGGGAAAACTGATATTTTTGGAACTACATCTTCTTCTGCCCTCTTTGATTCCTAGAGAAGGACCGCTGGGGGTCAGAGAAGCGGACTCCAATGGCAGACAAAGTCTTCCCGTCCTTTTTGCACTGGACAAGTGTGTCATGTACTGTCTTCTCAAAGAGGGAAGAGCCGTCGTAGGGAGCGTTGATAAATGACGCCTTGAAAGGGTCCGCAAACTGACACAATCTGAGCCAGGCATGAAGCCTCATGGCTATGCCTGTCCCAGCCACTCTAGCTGCTCCTTCTGTGGTGTGGGAAAGTAGTCGCATAGATGTATTTGAGACTGACTTCAGAGTAGACATTTTTGCCGAGAACAGCTGTCTGTCCTGCGGTGATAAAGACTATGGGGGCAACTCAGTGAATTCCGAAGCAAGGTCATGCTGAAATCGAATCACATGTGCCAAATAATTCAGCGCATGGATAGAAAAAGTCACTGAAGAGTATACGTGCTTCCCAAACCTATCCACTGACCTGGACTCCTTATCTGGAGGGTGGACTAAGGAACTCTCCTGTGCTAGTTCCTTCTTTGTGGCCACTGGGACCAACACAGAATCAACTGGGGCTCCTTTCGACCAGGGTTGTCTATCAGAAGTAGGAGATAAAACCTTGTCAGGATGTTTGGGGATGGGCTCTACAGTGTCAGGCTCCTTCCATGCCCTTGTGGTGATGAGGTCCACCAAGGGGTCTGCTGGTGGGGACACCCAGAAGTAGATGGGCCCATGCCAAAGGCCTCCAGGAACACTGACTCATCCCCAGAAGGTTTTGGGGCTGACCAACATCCCCTCTGGTGGAGGATTTCCATAATTTCTCCGAAGGAGACGTCTTCGGGAGGTGACCTGGGAGAACCTTCTCCTTCATCTAAGTCAGTGTCAGTGGTGAGGGACTTGGGGGAGTCCAAGTGCCTCCTTTTGCACTTGCGCTTGCGGTGGCCCTCTTCAGTGGGACTTTCAGAAGGGGATCCGTGAGCCACAGGGGTTTCCTTGGGGAAAATGATCTGGGGATCCTCTGGCATGGGCTGTCCCTGAGACAGGATGAAGGGAATCATCACCAAATCCAGAGGAGCCTGGGTGGTATCCCAGGGAATGGGCTGGGGTCCCAATCTCTGGGAGAGAACCCTCTCCACCACTTCGAAGGCCAAGGGAGAAGTCCTCCCTGGATCTAAAGCGGGGACTGGAGCCGAAGACAGGGTATCCTGAGGTCCGAGGGAACGGGTCGGGACTGAAAGAGTCAGAGCTGAAGAATCCATTCCCCCGGGTCCGACTCCCTGTCCGCGGCTCCAAGAGTCACTTGGATATGAACAAGTCGGATCCGAAGAAATCAAGGTAACAGCCAGAGTCAAGGTTGGAGGAACCATCGGCGTCGAGCTACCAGCTCCGAAGAACCTCTGATCCAAGAGCCTTGAAGCCAAAGCATGGATCAGAGAGGGAGAGATGGGGTGGAAAAGAGGCATGGAGGTTGCCCCTCCAGAGGGAGAGGGACCTGGCAAGACTCCCATCTGAATTTGGGTCTGAAGAAATCTCCACATCATCCTGTCCATATCCATGTCTGATAGGCTCCGAGTCGACCACAAAGAAGCCACCGACTCAGATCTGGCTGGTCTGCGCAGAGGGGTGGAGGGCCTCAGGTCCGAATGTTCCAACAGCTCCGATGAGAAATGCGGTGACCGGAGCCGAGGAGAAAAAGCCTCATGGTTTTGGATGGAGGGCTGAGAAAAAGCTCCCTGTCTGGGGATCTCTTGCAATGCCTGTCTTTCTTTTTCTCCCTTTCTTCTCTGAGTCTTTCCTTTTCCTTCTCTTTTTCTTTTTTTTTATCTTTGTCAGACTCGCTGACTGAAGACCTGTCCTTAGAGGACCTATCGCCAGACGAAGAGGGAGGTTGAGTCCCTGTCTGGGGAGGTGCACTAGCGACTGAGGCCGAGGCAGAATCCAGCATGGCAATGGGGAGAAGGCCTTTGGTAACTAGCTTGGCCTTACGATCCCTAAGGGCCCTAGGGTTGAAACCTGAACAGATAGCACACTGGGTGGATAAATGTGCCACTCCTAAACATATCACACACAGAGTGTGACCATCAGCAGGGGAAAGCTTGTGGCCACACTCTGTACATTTTTTTAACACAGGCTTTGACTGATCAGCCATAGTCCTGCACTCAAAGGTAAAGGTACAACCTTCCCAACAAAAAAACACACACACACAGGTTGGTGGAAGAGCAGGCCTGACTACTATTCTAATACAAAAAAACTTCTTTTTTTTTTTTTTTTATACACTAATGACCAACGCGTTACTACAGAAGGGGAGGAAGGGTAATCCTAGACAAGCACACTTAGATATAATCAAAAATTTCCACTTACTATCCCTTTTTAGCTCAGAGCAAAGGAGACCATGATGCACACTACTAGCGCGGCAAATGGGAACTGAGGGAAGATAGGAGATGGTAGGGCATTATGGTTAAGGGGAGGAGCTCGGAGCTTGGAGCAGATGCTAGAAAAAAGTTGCCGGCTTGGATCCGATACGGATCCGTATACCCACAGGTTGCAGATAAAATGAAGTTAACTACTTCAGATACTAGGTTTAGTATTGATGAAAAAATTAAGGAACACTTAAGAAGGAAGGAAGCAATATTTATTTTAAAATATAATACAATGTTTCCAAGAGGTTTGAATAGGGAATTCTCTTGGAAGCATTTAATATAAGAAGGTTAAAAAAAGAATATTAAAAAATTAACCTTTTTAGATGTCTTTTTTAGTGAATTCTTAATTGGATGATTATTTAATTGATTAATTGCATGTATTTAAGTGTATGTTTACTAGCAGAAAGATGTACTCTGAAAAGGCTTTTCTAAAAGCCGTGGCACCAGAGAAGTGTTACTTGTTCTTAATGGACTAAGAGTTTGAAGTTTTGCTGTTAACTTTTACTGCTGAAGTTAATTTTTTATTTTAATAACTCAGTCTGTGTACTATACTGAGTCAATTCATCTGGCCTGGAACTTATGGTGTGAGGTCTGGTTTGTTCTACAGTGTGGTGCTTTATTTACTCTAGAAGTATGTTTGTTATTGATGTAGATTGATGACACCTCCATTTTAAGCCCTTGTCTATTCAGCTACTAGTCTAAAAGTTTGGAAGGTACTGAAACATTATAATGCTGGAGTACTCTCTGCTGCTTTAAACTATGTCTCAGTAACTGCACAGACGTCTATATTCTCAAGTGTGAGGAGAGCTTGGAGGGAGTGCAGTTTTTTTTTTTTTAGTTAGACTCCTGGCATTGAGCAGTAACATCTTTAGGTTCATTTGGGTTGATTTTGTTATGTTCACAGCTTTGTCAGTTTGATATTTCCTAAAAAAGGTATTATGGCAAGTATCAGGAAGGGTAATTCCCATAAAGGCAAAAAACTTCTCATCAAACTAAATAAGCAACTAAGAGGGCTAATTGGGTCAGGCAAAAGCAACTTTGAGGTCAAGATAGCCTCCCATATGAAAGATAACCTTTAGGCCTTCTACAGCTATGTCAGAAGCCCTAAGGGCAGCACACAGCAATGTGCTGAACTGGTGGTTAATGGTGCCATAATAACCAAGTCTGGCGATATAGCGAACCTGTTAACAGATAAATTCCTTTCCAACTTTAGTCCCCTCTCACCTCAACCATCTCTACAAAAATTCTCTCAAATACAATCCCTCCAACTATAACTAAGGAGCACGTACTGGCTGCACTCACTAAAGCCAAGAACACAGCCTCAATGGGTCCCAATAATATTCCAGGATGTCTCCTGAATAGTCTAAAATATGACTTATCAGGACCCCTGGACTAATTATTTAACTACAGTCTTAAAACAGGCTTTGTGCCACATGAACAGAGGACTGAAATGGTCACCCCCTTCATAAGGAAGGACCTTTAACAGATGATGGAAACTACAGGCCCATTAGTCTCACTAGTATTATTTGTAATGCCATGGAAAGAATTATCATGGAAGTTATCAACAAGGACATAGGAGACCTCTAGACACTGGATCCATCCTAGTTTGGCTTTATCAGGGGAAGGTCATGTTTACTTAATCTGGTGGACTTCCTTGAAAATGTCACTAAGGCAATGGATAAGGGGAAAGTGGTGCATACTGACTAGCTAGATTTGGTTAAAGCATTTAATGCAATACCCCAATCAGCCATTGTCAACAAACTTATGGAACTAGGTATAAACCCCTTTATAATATGCTGGATAGCTAGATGGCTTACTGATAGGATCTAGGAGGTTAGAATCAATGAGGACAATTCCACAAAGAGGATGGTCACCAGTGGTGTCCCCCAATGCAAGCCAGTGTCAGAGGCCTCTGACTAACCAACTTTACAGATGATTGTAAACAGGGAGCAGTCACTGAATCCACCCAAGATGAAAACATCCTTCAGAAAGGTCTAATACAGACAAAAGCTTGGTGCTAAAGACATGGCTTAAAACTCAATACCAAGAAATATATTATAGTACTTTTTGGGAAGTCTGCTATCCAAGTTAACTATGTCATCAATAAAACTCCCTTAAAAGTTGATTCACTAGTCAGGTATCTGGGAACTTATGTAGACAATAACCTGTCCTTCGACCAACATCCAAGGGCATGGCATCTAGGTCCAGAGAGGTCATCCTACAACTGTACTCAGCTCTCATCAGACCCATCATAGAGTACAATGCCCCCTTCAGTATGTACTTGACCAGACACATGCAGCAACTGGAACATCCTTCAAGTTAGCTTACAAAAAGAATATAGGGAATAAACAATTGATCACCTCAAAGCCCTGTCTCTTTACTCAGTATCATACAGACTTCTGAGAGGTGATCTTTGCCTGGCATACAGGGCATCCTTGGACACTGTTTTGATAAACCTTTTGCATATCTACAAAACAAACAGCATCAGAACTACTAGATTAAAAGACCTACCTTTTGCTTGTGACATAAACAGGACATGTTGGAGATACAGATATGTTTCTCAGAGAATTCTCATTTTCTGGAACAAGCTCCCCAGCCATGTGAGGTAGAGTTCCTCTTTATTCCTATTTAAGCACAACTTGGACCAATGGATGGGTAATCAGAAATTCACCCATGCTCTGATTTCCATGTTTCTGATGGACAGAGGCAGTCAGTAAATCATCCCTACATAAATCAAATTTGTGGGTCACATTTGGGTTGCATTGCTAGGCTTATAAGGGCCCTAGACGTGGTTTGTGTACTATACACCTATACACCTTTAAACCTATGACCATAATATCCAGTAAAAATTGGAGTCTGTGTTCATAAGCCTTGATGTGGAAAAAAAGCATTTTACATAGTTAGTTGGGATTACCTGTTTACAGTATTACAGCCTTATGGCTTCCTAAGAATATTAAAGTATATACTATGATAACAAAACGTGTTAAATTGGGACCTTTTCTGTCTGAATCCTTACTAATTATAATGGGTACTTAACAAGGATGTCCCCTCTCTCTCTCCTACACTATTTGTATTGGCTATAGAAATTCTTGCATTGGTAATAATCAAAATCCACAAATCACCCTAGACTGCTGGAATATTTATGTCAAAATGTCTGTAAAACAAATCTCCCTCTACTATTCTTTCAGACTTGTATAAGTTTTTATTAACTTATAGGGAAGAATTAACTGGGAATATAGGAAACTTAATTTTTCAAGAGAATGTAAAACTTTTTCTGATGTGGATAAAAAAGCTAATACTATTTCAGGTTGGGAGGGTGGCCTAATGGTTAAGGTGTTTGCCTTACAAACACAAGATGCAGGGTTTGAGTCTCACAAGGGATAATTAGCTAGGCTTAAAATGGCTCGCAAAGGCAATTAGCTTAGTAATATCCTATAAACCATTAGTAAAGCAGCTGTAGTCCAGTTTTGGAGGGTCTATGCCTAGAAATGTGTACATTGTGAGTTTTAGTTTTATTCCTGATAAGATATCTATAATTAAGAAAAAAAAAACATTTTTTGAAGATGTAACATAAAATGTAAATATAATTGGAAACACCTACTATTTGACTGTGCTAAGTTGAAGCAATTCTAGGTGGAAATTCAGTCGTTCTGCTAGCTCTATGGTCAGACAAATTTTGCCTTACAGGGTATTTAGTTTTTCTCATTGCTCCTATACTCTTAGCTATTCAACATGATCACTGCTATGTCTTGTGGACTGTTCTAGACTTTGCATGGAAAATCATTACCAGACTCTGAAAGAAAAATGTATATCCTCTATTTAAACAAAACAGTGTAAGAAACTTCTCTGTGTGGAAGATTTTCAGTCCATATATTTCTAGTTAATCACTGTATATTAATCAGATCAGACAATAGTAGTAGAAGTAGTGAATGTAAACTTGTCTTAAGTCAAAACAAAACAAAACAAAAAGTAATAATAGAAAATATATAATTGTACAGCATTACTAAGTATTCGAAAGTAATCCAAGTAAGGCAGGCAGACTGTTTCCAGTCGAAAATCCTTTATTAAGTACACAGACAAGCGATCCAAGTAAAACAAAAATAGAGTAATCATTTCCTCACAAGCTTTCTAAATATATATATACTTTTTATTCCTCTGCTGGGGTGCCTTCTGTGCGGAGTCTGCATGTTGTCCCTGTGGTCACGTGGGTTTCCTCGTCCCAAAGACATGCTGCAGGTGGATTGGACACTCTAAATTGGCCCTAGGTGTGTGTGTGTGTGTGTGTGTGTGTGTGTGTGTGTGTGTGTGTGTGTGTGTGTGTGTGTGTGCCTTCTGTGGAAGGTTGGGCGCCGGGCTGGCAACTCGACACTGTAAAATCTCTACTGCCAATCATGAGCGGACAGGTGATCCGCTGTGGTGACCCCTAACCGGGAAAAGCCGAAAGAAGAAGAAGATCAGGCAAGGGAGTGGTTTATTGTGCTGTAAAACAAAGTGTTATTGTACATGTTAAATTCACATCCCTTCCCCCATCAGTGTGACATTCGAGCTGGTCCTGCCCTACTTAGTAGCTGTCATAATAATATATAACCCTTATATACTTTAAATAAAATTATATAATGATGTGGTACCTCTTATTTAACCAAATTATTAAGTAGATTATTAAGTCTGTGATTTTATCCAAGACAATATACTACATGGCTGGAAATATATCAACCTTAGTTCATTTGGCAATCAAAAAATATAAATAAATATATACATATACATTTTGCATGTAAAAATCAAATTCTATTTTCATAACCTATTGTTAACAAAGATCTCTTTTGTCCTTCTAGACTTCTTCAGGTCTGTGTATAAGAACCCTAAAAACCTATATAATTGTATAATTAGCTAGTATTGTTATTACACATCATTTTGAATAAAGTGGAAAAAAGAACCAGAAAAAAATAAAAATAAGAAAAAAATGTATGTATGATGATGGAAACAAAATATACACTTAAATTTCAACTGATTTAAAATGGTATTTAAAACCAATTTGTAGAATAAAATAAAATAAAATACAATTAGTCATGTAAACAATGTGGCAATTTTCTAAGTTCCAGTGCACTTTTAATTGAACAGTAGTAGTTTAGTCCAGGCTTCCTAAAAGAGTTCAGCTTTAATTGCCACATGAGTTCATATTTCTCCAGAATATTCGGGATGTCTCCTTCAAGATCACCCATGTCTGTGTGATCCAGGATCTGGAACTTAAAACCTGTGTGTCTTTTATGAAGAGAAAGGTGTTTGGGTAGTGCATTATTTTTACATCCAGAGCGGATTTCTGACAGATGACATGAAATCCTTTGCTTGAGTTTATTTACAGTCTTGCCCACATAGAATGCATCACATTCATTGCACTGTGCCCTGTAAATTACTTTTTAGTGTTACAGTCACCCCCTACACTGGTTTTAATGATCTTCTTTAAATAAGGGTAATAAAAACTATCACCTTGTTGTATAAATATACAAAATGTACGATTAGTTTCACATCTTTTAGTGTTTTTCTCACATGGTCTAGGTTTAAATTCAACAAAACTTCTAATATTCCTGGCCTTCGTATAAACAAATGATGGAGCTTCACCTAAGATGTTAATCAGAAAAGGGTTTCCTGTGACAATGTCCCAGTTTTCTTCAATAATATTTTTGATACTGTGATAATCCAAAGTGTATGTCAGGATGCAGCTATTTTTGCATTTGTTATTCTCTGTGGAATTTCTTAACATTCTCCTGCTGGGGAGGTTGAGTGAAGGTGCTTGAGCTCAGTGTTAGGAGTCGATGTAAATATGTAAACATTTGATGTGTTTTTTGCATTATTTATTTTTCTTTAAAATGGCTATTATTTTCAATATTTAGCTATTGTACATGGTAAATCTAATTTGAAAATGTTTGCCAACTTTTTATATTACTGTAAATTTATTGAATAACCAATAAAAAAACTAAAAAGAATGAACCCCAATTCAAAAACCCGACAAACATGTAAAATTCCACTGAAGTATTTAATGCCTAATATTAGAAATAATAAATGTAAACATGCACTTCTTAAATGTCTCCTAACCGTAACATGAAAAGAACAACTCCACAGAATGACACCACAATCCACCAATTAAAAGATGCACAAATGTCTAATCAAATAAACAAATAAATGCATACATTCATATAAATATTCCTAAAGATGTTGTAACTAACCTACAGTAAACCTTATTACATAAGCTCAGACGTTTTACATATGTTTGTGTGAAAGACATTCTGTTGCAATGTGGCGAAAGTCAGAATGTCGAGCGCACAAAAATTTGTGAACCAGATAGTCGACTACACTTATGCGAATGCACTACTGCATTCACATAAGTGTAAGTCGACTATCTGCACGGGTACAGTGGGAGTGGAAATTCATCCACATCCCCACTGTATTGCAATCTCGGAGTTAGAATATATAAGTAGGAGGGCGCGGCGGGGGAGCAGCCCCCCACATGAGGGGTGCAGGAGGGCTTGCCCCTCTGCAAAAATGTGATTTGTCCTATAGGAGTCTGATTTACATCGGCTCCTATACAGCTATCATGTGGTGGTTTCAACAACAATGTTGAGTCATATGCGTTGAGCATTTGGTTCGACATTGTCACCATTCATTGTTTTTCATTTCGGTATTACTATTTGTTTTTCCGAACGGAAAATTTTTTCCATTCTAAGAAACAATAGTAAACCAGCTCAGACCTACTTATTGTTAGCATAGCTTTCAAATGAAGGAGTAAAACCAACAATCCAATCAAAACAGAAATAGTTGAACTGAAACTTACATTCCAGAAGCATCTGTCAATGACAAATATTGACTTAGCACTGAATCTGCAGCAACAGTTGTTGATTATGTGTGGTCAACAAAAATGAGAAAAGTCTCAGTAACAATGTAGGAGAAGTGCCTCTTGATTCCATTCTCATATTTTATTGCAAAATATTCATATGGGTGAGGGTAAAATGAGAGGAATCAAAATGCTTTCCTTATATTATATCAAGCAGGCATGGATCCACAATTTGCCATGCTATGACAACTGCATGCATGCATTGGTTTTAGCATGTAAATATTCTAAACTGTGACTCTGTGTTTATTCTTTACATTTCAAAAGTTAAGATTCATTCAGATAATCCATATTTAAACATTATGATCTTTCTATATAAAATAATAGTACTGAAGCTATTTACATGTAGCTTGGAAAGGTGTTTTATCTCGAGATGGCAATATTTCTTTTGGGACTATAAAAGCAAACTTACAAAAAAAAAACAATAGGAGTACTATTTTGTTATTCTGCCACACACACCCTTGTGCACACAATCCTTCTTAGGTACAATTATTACCCTCTATATTACCTGCAGGCAGGCGTGTGTGTGTGTGTGTGTGTGTGTGTGTGTGTGTGTGTGTGTGTGTGTGTGTGTGTGTGTGTGTGTGTGTGTGTGTGTGCCTTCTGTGGAAGGTTGGGCGCCGGGCTGGCAACTCGACACTGTAAAATCTCTACTGCCAATCATGAGCGGACAGGTGATCCGCTGTGGTGACCCCTAAAAGCCGAAAGAAGAAGAAGATCAGGCAAGGGAGTGGTTTATTGTGCTGTAAAACAAAGTGTTATTGTACATGTTAAATTCACATCCCTTCCCCCATCAGTGTGACATTCGAGCTGGTCCTGCCCTACTTAGTAGCTGTCATAATAATATATAACCCTTATATACTTTAAATAAAATTATATAATGATGTGGTACCTCTTATTTAACCAAATTATTAAGTAGATTATTAAGTCTGTGATTTTATCCAAGACAATATACTACATGGCTGGAAATATATCAACCTTAGTTCATTTGGCAATCAAAAAATATAAATAAATATATACATATACATTTTGCATGTAAAAATCAAATTCTATTTTCATAACCTATTGTTAACAAAGATCTCTTTTGTCCTTCTAGACTTCTTCAGGTCTGTGTATAAGAACCCTAAAAACCTATATAATTGTATAATTAGCTAGTATTGTTATTACACATCATTTTGAATAAAGTGGAAAAAGAACCAGAATAAAAAAAAGAAAGAAAAAATGTATGTATGATGATGGAAACAAAATATACACTTAAATTTCAACTGATTTAAAATGGTATTTAAAACCAATTTGTAGAATAAAATAAAATAAAATACAATTAGTCATGTAAACAATGTGGCAATTTTCTAAGTTCCAGTGCACTTTTAATTGAACAGTAGTAGTTTAGTCCAGGCTTCCTAAAAGAGTTCAGCTTTAATTGCCACATGAGTTCATATTTCTCCAGAATATTCGGGATGTCTCCTTCAAGATCACCCATGTCTGTGTGATCCAGGATCTGGAACTTAAAACCTGTGTGTCTTTTATGAAGAGAAAGGTGTTTGGGTAGTGCATTATTTTTACATCCAGAGCGGATTTCTGACAGATGACATGAAATCCTTTGCTTGAGTTTATTTACAGTCTTGCCCACATAGAATGCATTACATTCATTGCACTGTGCCCTGTAAATTACTTTTTAGTGTTACAGTCACCCCCTACACTGGTTTTAATGATCTTCTTTAAATAAGGGTAATAAAAACTATCACCTTGTTGTATAAATATACAAAATGTACGATTAGTTTCACATCTTTTAGTGTTTTTCTCACATGGTCTAGGTTTAAATTCAACAAAACTTCTAATATTCCTGGCCTTCGTACAAACAAATGATGGAGCTTCACCTAAGATGTTAATCAGAAAAGGGTTTCCTGTGACAATGTCCCAGTTTTCTTCAATAATATTTTTGATACTGTGATAATCCAAAGTGTATGTCAGGATGCAGCTATTTTTGCATTTGTTATTCTCTGTGGAATTTCTTAACATTCTCCTGCTGGGGAGGTTGAGTGAAGGTGCTTGAGCTCAGTGTTAGAGTCGATGTAAATATGTAAACATTTGATGTGTTTTTTGCATTATTTATTTTTCTTTAAAATGGCTATTATTTTCAATATTTAGCTATTGTACATGGTAAATCTAATTTGAAAATGTTTGCCAACTTTTTATATTACTGTAAATTTATTGAATAACCAATAAAAACTAAAAAGAATGAACCCCAATTCAAAAACCCGACAAACATGTAAAATTCCACTGAAGTATTTAATGCCTAATATTAGAAATAATAAATGTAAACATGCACTTCTTAAATGTCTCCTAACCGTAACATGAAAAGAACAACTCCACAGAATGACACCACAATCCACCAATTAAAAGATGCACAAATGTCTAATCAAATAAACAAATAAATGCATACATTCATATAAATATTCCTAAAGATGTTGTAACTAACCTACAGTAAACCTTATTACATAAGCTCAGACGTTTTACATATGTTTGTGTGAAAGACATTCTGTTGCAATGTGGCGAAAGTCAGAATGTCGAGCGCACAAAAATTTGTGAACCAGATAGTCGACTACACTTATGCGAATGCACTACTGCATTCACATAAGTGTAAGTCAACTATCTGCACGAAGATTGCGGTACAGTGGGGAGTGGAAATTCATCCACATCCCCACTGTAGTGCACTCTCGGAGTTAGAATATATAAGTAGGAGGGCGCGGCGGGGGAGCAGCCCCCCACATGAGGGGTGCAGGAGGGCTTGCCCCTCTGCAAAAATGTGATTTGTCCTATAGGAGTCTGATTTACATTGGCTCCTATACAGCTATCATGTGGTGGTTTCAACAACAATGTTGAGTCATATGCGTTGAGCATTTGGTTCGACATTGTCACCATTCATTGTTTTTCATTTCGGTATTACTATTTGTTTTTCCGAACGGAAAATTTTTTCCATTCTAAGAAACAATAGTAAACCAGCTCAGACCTACTTATTGTTAGCATAGCTTTCAAATGAAGGAGTAAAACCAACAATCCAATCAAAACAGAAATAGTTGAACTGAAACTTACATTCCAGAAGCATCTGTCAATGACAAATATTGACTTAGCACTGAATCTGCAGCAACAGTTGTTGATTATGTGTGGTCAACAAAAATGAGAAAAGTCTCAGTAACAATGTAGGAGAAGTGCCTCTTGATTGCATTCTCATATTTTATTGCAAAATATTCATATGGGTGAGGGTAAAATGAGAGGAATCAAAATGCTTTCCTTATATTATATCAAGCAGGCATGGATCCACAATTTGCCATGCTATGACAACTGCATGCATGCATTGGTTTTAGCATGTAAATATTCTAAACTGTGACTCTGTGTTTATTCTTTACATTTCAAAAGTTAAGATTCATTCAGATAATCCATATTTAAACATTATGATCTTTCTATATAAAATAATAGTACTGAAGCTATTTACATGTAGCTTGGAAAGGTGTTTTATCTCGAGATGGCAATATTTCTTTTGGGACTATAAAAGCAAACTTACAAAAAAAAAACAATAGGAGTACTATTTTGTTATTCTGCCACACACACCCTTGTGCACACAATCCTTCTTAGGTACAATTATTACCCTCTATATTATCTGCAGGCAGGCGTGTGTGTGTGTGTGTGTGTGTGTGTGTGTGTGTGTGTGTGTGTGTGTGTGTGTGTGTGTGTGTGTGTGTGTGAGTGTGTGAGTGTGCCTTCTGTGAAGGTTGTACACTGGGCTGGTAACTCGACACTGTAAAATCTCTACTGCCAATCATGAGCGGACAGGTGATCCGCTGTGGTGACCCCTAACCGGGAAAAGCCGAAAGAAGAAGAAGATCAGGCAAGGGAGTGGTTTATTGTGCTGTAAAACAAAGTGGTATTGTACATGTTAAATTCACATCCCTTCCCCCATCAGTGTGACATTCGAGCTGGTCCTGCCCTACTTAGTAGCTGTCATAATAATATATAACCCTTATATACTTTAAATAAAATTATATAATGATGTGGTACCTCTTATTTAACCAAATTATTAAGTAGATTATTAAGTCTGTGATTTTATCCAAGACAATATACTACATGGCTGGAAATATATCAACCTTAGTTCATTTGGCAATCAAAAAATATAAATAAATATATACATATACATTTTGCATGTAAAAATCAAATTCTATTTTCATAACCTATTGTTAACAAAGATCTCTTTTGTCCTTCTAGACTTCTTCAGGTCTGTGTATAAGAACCCTAAAAACCTATATAATTGTATAATTAGCTAGTATTGTTATTACACATCATTTTGAATAAAGTGGAAAAAAGAACCAGAAAAAAATAAAAATAAGAAAAAAATGTATGTATGATGATGGAAACAAAATATACACTTAAATTTCAACTGATTTAAAATGGTATTTAAAACCAATTTGTAGAATAAAATAAAATAAAATACAATTAGTCATGTAAACAATATGGCAATTTTCTAAGTTCCAGTGCACTTTTAATTGAACAGTAGTAGTTTAGTCCAGGCTTCCTAAAAGAGTTCAGCTTTAATTGCCACATGAGTTCATATTTCTCCAGAATATTCGGGATGTCTCCTTCAAGATCACCCATGTCTGTGTGATCCAGGATCTGGAACTTAAAACCTGTGTGTCTTTTATGAAGAGAAAGGTGTTTGGGTAGTGCATTATTTTTACATCCAGAGCGGATTTCTGACAGATGACATGAAATCCTTTGCTTGAGTTTATTTACAGTCTTGCCCACATAGAATGCATCACATTCATTGCACTGTGCCCTGTAAATTACTTTTTAGTGTTACAGTCACCCCCTACACTGGTTTTAATGATCTTCTTTAAATAAGGGTAATAAAAACTATCACCTTGTTGTATAAATATACAAAATGTACGATTAGTTTCACATCTTTTAGTGTTTTTCTCACATGGTCTAGGTTTAAATTCAACAAAACTTCTAATATTCCTGGCCTTCGTATAAACAAATGATGGAGCTTCACCTAAGATGTTAATCAGAAAAGGGTTTCCTGTGACAATGTCCCAGTTTTCTTCAATAATATTTTTGATACTGTGATAATCCAAAGTGTATGTCAGGATGCAGCTATTTTTGCATTTGTTATTCTCTGTGGAATTTCTTAACATTCTCCTGCTGGGGAGGTTGAGTGAAGGTGCTTGAGCTCAGTGTTAGGAGTCGATGTAAATATGTAAACATTTGATGTGTTTTTTGCATTATTTATTTTTCTTTAAAATGGCTATTATTTTCAATATTTAGCTATTGTACATGGTAAATCTAATTTGAAAATGTTTGCCAACTTTTTATATTACTGTAAATTTATTGAATAACCAATAAAAAAACTAAAAAGAATGAACCCCAATTCAAAACCCGACAAACATGTAAAATTCCACTGAAGTATTTAATGCCTAATATTAGAAATAATAAATGTAAACATGCACTTCTTAAATGTCTCCTAACCGTAACATGAAAAGAACAACTCCACAGAATGACACCACAATCCACCAATTAAAAGATGCACAAATGTCTAATCAAGTAAACAAATAAATGCATACATTCATATAAATATTCCTAAAGATGTTGTAACTAACCTACAGTAAACCTTATTACATAAGCTCAGACGTTTTACATATGTTTGTGTGAAAGACATTCTGTTGCAATGTGGCGAAAGTCAGAATGTCGAGCGCACAAAAATTTGTGAACCAGATAGTCGACTACACTTATGCGAATGCACTACTGCATTCACATAAGTGTAAGTCAACTATCTGCACGAAGATTGCGGTACAGTGGGGAGTGGAAATTCATCCACATCCCCACTGTAGTGCACTCTCGGAGTTAGAATATATAAGTAGGAGGGCGCGGCGGGGGAGCAGCCCCCCACATGAGGGGTGCAGGAGGGCTTGCCCCCCTGCAAAAATGTGATTTGTCCTATAGGAGTCTGATTTACATCGGCTCCTATACAGCTATCATGTGGTGGTTTCAACAACAATGTTGAGTCATATGCGTTGAGCATTTGGTTCGACATTGTCACCATTCATTGTTTTTCATTTCGGTATTACTATTTGTTTTTCCGAACGGAAAATTTTTTCCATTCTAAGAAACAATAGTAAACCAGCTCAGACCTACTTATTGTTAACATAGCTTTCAAGTGAAGGAGTAAAACCAACAATCCAATCAAAACAGAAATAGTTGAACTGAAACTTACATTCCAGAAGCATCTGTCAATGACAAATATTGACTTAGCACTGAATCTGCAGCAACAGTTGTTGATTATGTGTGGTCAACAAAAATGAGAAAAGTCTCAGTAACAATGTAGGAGAAGTGCCTCTTGATTGCATTCTCATATTTTATTGCAAAATATTCATATGGGTGAGGGTAAAATGAGAGGAATCAAAATGCTTTCCTTATATTATATCAAGCAGGCATGGATCCACAATTTGCCATGCTATGACAACTGCATGCATGCATTGGTTTTAGCATGTAAATATTCTAAACTGTGACTCTGTGTTTATTCTTTACATTTCAAAAGTTAAGATTCATTCAGATAATCCATATTTAAACATTATGATCTTTCTATATAAAATAATAGTACTGAAGCTATTTACATGTAGCTTGGAAAGGTGTTTTATCTCGAGATGGCAATATTTCTTTTGGGACTATAAAAGCAAACTTACAAAAAAAAAACAATAGGAGTACTATTTTGTTATTCTGCCACACACACCCTTGTGCACACAATCCTTCTTAGGTACAATTATTACCCTCTATATTACCTGCAGGCAGGCGTGTGTGTGTGTGTGTGTGTGTGTGTGTGTGTGTGTGTGTGTGTGTGTGTGTGTGTGTGTGTGTGTGTGTGTGTGTGTGTGTGTGTGTGTGTGTGTGTGTGTGTGTGTGTGTGTGTGTGTGTGTGTGTGTGTGTGTGTGTGTGTCTGTGTGTCTGTGTGTGTGTGTGGTGTGTGCGGTGTGTGCATGTGTGCAGCCTGTAACAGCCTGGTGTCTGTCCAGTCGTCTTTTATCCTAAACAGGATAACAATTGTACTGGAGAGAGAAGAAAGGATTATTGTCTTAATTTTCATTTGTTAGCCAATCTTATACAGTCTCATTTTTATTTGGCCACACATACATATTTAAATTTTTACTGTATTTTATTTCCAGTGTAAGTCCACATTTTGCACTAAGAAATGCTTGATGTTACTTGAAATGGCTGTTACTGCTTCCTTTCTCTCTCTCTCTTCTATAACTCTGCAATATTATTAGCCATTTCATTTGCACTAAGCAGCAGAACCTATACTTATTATTTGCACAACTACAGAGTTGCAGAAATGTTACTCTTCAGTCAGAGAATGTATTTGCCTATGTAGATGATATGTAGTTTAGTACAATGAGCTATATCCTTGTACACCATACCACATATAAAGTGTTAAAATATTTCACCTTAAAACTTATACACAGGCAAACACAACTGCATTGATATCTGACCACTGTCTAGTGCAGGTAAAAAATATTAATTGTTGTTCTTATAATATTTATTTATTTTTTTTTAATAAATTTCATATTTTTCTAAATATCTCAACAACCAACTAGCACAGACAGTACTGCTTAGCGTAATATGAAAGCAATTAGCTGGATGAACGAAATATTGCTGACAGTATGTGATTCCTGAAATATCCTAAGTTGTTTGCAAAATATTACAAACTTAGTAGATATTGTGTTTACTGTGACTTATAAAATCCAGTTTCAGGCCTAGAACCTAAAGAATACTACCACTATAAAAATAGTTTGTGCTGAAGAGTTTGCCATTCACACTCCTTTAGTGACCCCTACAGTTTCTGAAATATGGGCATTTGTTTGAAATGTGAGCATATAATTTTATTCTATCAAAAAGCTTAAGCTCCACCCACTGGACGTTACAGTACAAACTTCCAGAGCTCCATTGGAAGGAATACATTAACTAAAATGTGAAAATTCTTCACTTTGGCTGTTTCTGACATGGACTGATAAAAAAATATATATAATCAAATAGAATGTGTTTACCGTACATTGGTGTGTTTGTTTTCCCAAAAGAGATTTCAGATACCAAGGTGTTCTTATCACAGGGTTTAACTCTTGGACTGGTATTTCAAGCAGTCACTCAGATAAAGCAATGTCAACTAAAAGAAAACACCCATAGCACTTAAATTACCCCCCCCCCCCCATATCTGAGACTGGGTACTCCTTTTGTAATGCTGATGCTGTGGACACTACATGCACCCCTGAGCATTACAAAGTCTTCATGTTTAGTGCTACAGGAAATATATTTTTAAAGATATGCCCAGCTAAAATAGCTTAACTACAGAACTAACTTTTTGAAGATGAATTCTGGTAAATTTAGGCATGCTTCAGAATAAGACAGCTTTCTCTTCCCATTCCTTTGGAATTCTTTTAGTTGCTGTTTGTAGAAGTTGCAGAATTTAACTTCCTAGTAGCTCCAATGATGTCATAAAAACATTGACTAGGATATGATGTAATAGCCTTGTCAACAATGTATCTACCACATCTCTTGATATGACAAGGCTGTAACACCACTGTTCCGCTGCATTTCAGTCAGATACAGTACATAGTAACAAAGAACAAATAACGTGCATTAAGATAAAAATGATCTCTGAACAAAATAAAACGTTTTGACTTGTATTGTGGTATTTTATTTCTCTGACTTTAAAAGTTGACAGAGTTAAGGCAGAAACAATTTGACCTCCCTTTGACAAAACTGAATTGATCAATCTAGTCTAGTCATCTCATGTTTAGTTGAATTCAGCCATCTTACTTCTAGACATTGAACATCAAAGAGCTAGAACCCAATACTGCAAAGCACTCTGGTATACTTTTTGTTTTAAATTAAATTAATGCAGTTAAAAAGTCTAAGCCGTGGTAGTGCAGGGATAGTATTGTTCCCTCACAGCAAGAAGTTCTCCCGTTCGATTCTTGGCTGGAGAGTCTTCTGTGTGGAGTCTGCATGTCCTCCCCGCGGTCGAGTAGCATTCAAAAAATATGCGTGAATGGGCATGCCTTTGCTGAAGATTGAGCGTCCTGGCACCATAAAAATTGACTGCCAATCATTAGCGGATCAGAGTTCCGCTGTGGCAACCCCTAACCGGGAAAAGCCGAAAGAAAAACAACAACAGCTGTTTTTGAAGGTCTGCTAGTTTCTGCATCTCGAGGTCTGGAATAACAAACTGCTTGCTTCACATTGCAATGGTTCTATACAATCCTAGGACAGTATGCAGTACTAAATTTTGGCTAAGTCACTTTTAAATACATACTAGAAATAAGAACAAAGATGTTTGGCTCTGTGTTATGCCTTCTAAATGTTTATACACACCAGGTATAAGCAGTTTAATTCAGGGAAGACCTGGCACCATACCCTTCAACCTCTTAGAGCAAGAAGTCTTGACGAAGATATAAATAATGGGAGACACAGGCTCAAAAATAGGGACAATTTTTAAATATTGATCTTATAAACTTAGAAAGTCGATAAGATAACAGGTTTTGCATTAGCATACATTTTATGAAAGACAAAGTTCGAATCTCAAATGTCTGTCATTATTTTCTGATTAAACTCCTCAGTAATTTGCCAGTGATTTGCCAGCAAGCCACAGTTTTATGGGAAACATACCAAAAATAAAAGACAAAAATCTGGACATTCTGTGAAAATCTGTACAGTTGAGAGGTATACGCTAGTGTTGACTGGTGTTACAGAAATGTTTCTTCTAAAGGTGCACCATCTTTTGCATAGTAACTGTATAACTGTCAGTAACTTGATAATGTTAGACATGCATTTCCAAACGTAATGGAGCAGTCTGGCATTTTAATTGGTAATCTCCTCCTACCAAACACCCATTCAGTGGAGAACCCCCCCCCCCCGTACAGACTTGTTGCTGTCCCTCCCCATCTCCCATTCCTCTGACCTTTTTAGTCCAACTGCAGATATGTTTTGCCTTCATTTTGGCAGGTAAGGTGTAATGTTTGGACTGCTTCTTCTCCTATTCTCATGGTACTGCAAATATGATTAGGGGGTCTCAGTTATTAAAACATCAAATCCCAAGCCTTTCAAATGTTGGCTGTTATGGGCAGCTGTCACAGTCTGCCTTCAGCTATACCATTAAGTAATTATCAGCTGTGACAGTCAACAGAAAGGGTAATAAAAATGTCTGCCACAAGAAATATTAAGGCTTGATGCCACAGAAGTTTTCCAGCAAATGGTAATACTGCCTCAGAAGTTCACTCCAATGTAGACCTCTCAAATGTCCAGACTTTTATCCCATATTTTTGGTCTGTTCCTCATAAATTTTGATGTGATGAATTTTGATTTTAACTTTAATGCTCCTGTCACTAGATTAATGGAAGAAAACTGACAAAAATCATACTGTCAGTTTCTACTTCAGAAATAATTAAAGATAATGATTTAATCATAGCTGTTGTATGGAAACTAAGCAATGTGATAAGGTACTATGCAACATCATAAGCCTGACACTTCAAAAATGCAAAAAAAGAACAGCTATTATCACATGAAACAACTGAAAACTAAAAACCAAACACTGTGATAAATGTCAGGACCAAGTAATAGTAAAAATGTAGCTTTATTCCTCAAATAAATTATTATTATTATTATTATTATTATACGTATTTTAACAAGAGGGAGGAGCATAGGGTGACATACAAGAGTGGAGGAAGATGCACACAGGTGGATTATATCTTATGTAGGAGGGCCAGTCTGAAGGAGATTGGAGACTGTAAAGTGGTGGCAGGGGAAAGTGTAGTTAGGCAGCATGGGATGGTGGCTTGTAGGATGACATTGGTGATCAAGAAGAGGAGGATGAGTGTGAGGGCAGCACCAAGGATCAAATGGTGGAAATTGAAAAAGGGTAATTGTGAGGTGGAGTTCAGGGAAGACTCAAGACAGACACTGGGTGGCAGTGAAGAGTTACCAGATAGCTGGGCAGCCACAGCAGAGGTGGTATGAGAGATGGCTAGAAAGGTGCTTGGTGTGACATCTGGAAAGAGGAAGGAGGACAAGGAGACCTGGTGGTGGAATGAGGAAGTACAGGAGAGTATACAGAGAAAGAGGTTGGCGAAGAAGAAGTGGGATTGTCAGAGAGATGAAGAAAGTAGACAGGAGTATAAGGAATGAGGTGCATGGCAAAGAGAGAGGTGGTGAAGGCTAAGGATAAGGCTTATGAAGAGTTGTATGAAAGGTTGGACACTAAGGAGGGAGAAAAAGACCTGTACCGATTGGCTAGACAGAGGGACCAAATTTTATGGTTTTCTGGAAAATTACAGAGGATCAAACTCATTAAATAATGACATACATTTGAGTTTCAGACTTCATATCCTCCAGAAAATGCATGCTAACACAAATCTTGTTATTCTAGCAACTTTCTAAGTTTATAAATGCAATATTTAAACTCTGCCCCTATGATTGGGCATTTTCTCCCCATTATTTTAGGCTTAATCCAGACTTCTTGTTCTTGCAGGTGAACATTATTATTAGCTTCTCATTAATAAAACAGCACATACTTATCTATACACTAAGAACATCTAGAAAAGAAAACAAAACTGGGCTAAAGGTCTGTTTGGTTAGTTTACATTAAGATTAATATTCTTTTGAAACCTTAGTTACTTGAATTTGTTTTGCCATAACTTCATAGTTTCATAGTTTCATAGTATAGTACTAGGCTATCTGCCCTGATGCATTTGTAAGCCTAACCATAGTGATGTGGCTTTTGCCACCCCATGAAGTGGTACAAAAATGTACAGAATAAATCTAGAATACTGTGCCTCTGTCTAGTAGTGACACAGTGAAGGTCCCCTTATATAATAGAATTAGTTTACTGTGCCCCTGTCTAGCAGTGACACAGATGTGACCCATGGGGTAAACTTACGATCTCCCATCCACTCATCAAGATTTCTCTTGAAGAGAGTCAGTGAGGGGCTCTGCCTAATACGAACTGGGATCCTGTTCCAAAGCATGGGAAGCCTCTGGGTTATGAATCTATCCCTCCAGCATGTCCTATTCATACTTGTGCCGAGGTTTAAGTCTTTAGCTCTCGTGGTCCTGATGGATTTGGATTTTTTGAGGTGGACCATGTCCATCAGATCCTGATTGGACATGGCCTTGTACGTCAGGCAGAGATCACCTCTGAGCAGGCGGTATGCTACTGAATAGAGCTGAAGTTTCTTTAGTCTGGCAGAATAAGACATATGTTGGAGACCTTGATCCTTTTGGTGAGGTACTTTTGTGGTCTCTCCAGCTGTTGCAAGTGCCGGGTGAGGTACATACCAAATGGGGCATTGTACTCATTCATGGGTCTGATGAGGGAGGAATATAGGGGTACAATGACATCCTTGGATCTGGATGTGAAACCCTTCATGATGAGGTGTGCAAGGTAGAATGTTTTTCTAAAACGTGGGTGTCAAATGAGAGGTCGCTGTCTACTTGGGTCCCTAGGTCTCTGATTACTTTTTCCGTACTCAGTGGGTTGCTGTCTATGTGATAATTTGTGGGTACTTTGTTTTTTCCAAAAGGGATGACTATACATTTTTTGGCATTTAGTTTAAGGCCGTGACTACGGCACCAGTTGTCCGTTTCAGTGAGGCCTTTTTGTAGGATGAGTGTATCTGCTGGTGTATCGACTATGGCGCCTAGTTTGCAGTCATCTGCGAACTTTGTCAGCCACAGCCCTCCCATGTTTGCTTTAACATCTGAGAAATAAATGCCGAACAAGAGGGGTCCCAGGACAGATCCCTGTGGGACACCACTTGTGACTGGCTTTGAGTCTGACATTGCTTCAGCGATTTTAACTTTATGGGTTCTGTCCTTTAGCCAGTTTGCAACCCATCTAGTGACATAAGGGTTTACTTTTAAGCTGTTTAGCTTATCTATGATGCCTGAGTGGGGTATTGTGTCGAGGGCCTTAGCCAAGTCCAGGTATGCTGTATGGACTGCTTTGCCCTCATCAATGGCTCTAGTGACTGTTTCGAAAAAGTCAACCAGGTTTAAAAGGCAGGATCTGCCCTTTACAAAGCCGAACTGGGTGGGGTCAGGTGACTGTAGGTCCCCTATGTCTCCGTTTATGAGTTCCATAATGATTCTTTCCATAGCTTTGCAGGCTAGTCAATACCAGTTAATGTGATCTATAGTCGTAAAAAAGTAATGTGATCAAACTGAGCACTACTATACATCAGAAATACGTTACCACAGCCACCTTTCTATTTCATTCTATGTGAGAATTGTAAGTTTCCACCAAAATATTTGTTTTGTAAATGTTTTAATCTTGTTTTCTTATCACATTTCCCTTTTTCAATAGGATTTTATAAACATTTGTCAGGACTTGTAACTGAAAATGTACAAGGAACATTTCAGCTTGCAACACAGCAGGTTATGTAGGAAAGCAGATCTGATGCATCTTTTTCTCCTTATCGATAACACAGCTGACGTTATATAGTTTTGTGGTGAAAGGAGGACTGGATTTTTTAATCATGCTGATGTTTATTAACAAAACTATGTTAAATGCTTTCACATCTCAGTACCTTGTTAATCCTCATTTTATGCAGCAGGGTTTACCACTGAAATTTCTGCTTAAGTTAACAATGACACATAAGATGTACAACGTTTCAAAATTGCATGTACTATTGTGATTCAGATGTCTGTTCATTTATTGCCTTATAAATACACAAACAGCCAGAAAGCCCCAAATGTCTGAAATCTCAAAAAAAAAAAATCTCAAAAAAAAAAAAAAAAAAAAAAAAAAAAAGGAAAAGTCTGGTCTTTACTTTCAAAAATAAAACTTATGCACAAACACAATTTTTTGACTGTTTCAGAACATTAAGTAGAAATAAAACTATCAAAGCAACAAGCACAAAAAACAGACATATTACAGGCAATAGAACACAAGTATTAACATTTGTGCCCCAGGTTATGGTTTTCACCAGTACACCTCACAGACATTGTGGTGCAGTCTTTTCTCACTGATGTCCTTGGTTATGTCTCTAATGCTCTTTTTAAGAGCCTGCTACAGGCATAGATGGCAACAGTCACATATTTCTACATTCACCAGGCTTTCAAGGTACCAGCTGTAGTAATTACATAATTGGTAATTATACACCTTACTAAAGAAATACAAGATCTGAATTTTGACGTTTGGATAAACAGATACTGCATAGTTTAGACTACATGTGGTAAACTGCATTACCTTATGGAGTATGAAATACAGCAGTAGTCTAAGATGATAAAATCCTGAATGAAGCCAACAATGTTGGTGACCCTAGTCCATACTGCTCATCAATCTCTGGTTTAAATAGGCATCAATGAGTCTGTTTTAGAAATCTC